>NC_088807.1:15616391-15647391 GCF_011386835.1 Chrysemys picta bellii | reverse complement strand
TGTGGGGGATGGGGTCGGGGGTGCCTGGCTCAGAGGGGCTGGGCTCGGAGCTGGGGGTCAGGGCTGGGGGGGGATGGGGTCGGGGGTGCCTGGCTCAGAGGGGCTGGGCTCGGATTTGGGGGTCAGGGCTGTGGGGGGATGGGGTCATGGGTGCCTGGCTCAGAGGGGCTGGGCTCGGAGCTCGGGGTCAGGGCTGTGGGGGATGGGGTCGGGGGGTGCCTGGCTCAGAGGGGCTGGGCTCGGAGCTGGGGGTCAGGGCTGTGGGGGATGGGGTCGGGGGCCTGGCTCAGAGGAGCTGGGCTCGGAGCTGGGGGTCAGGGCTGTGGGGGATGGGGTCGGGGGTGCCTGGCTCAGAGGAGCTGGGCTCGGAGCTGGGGGTCAGGGCTGGGGGGGGATGGGGTCGGGGGTGCCTGGCTCAGAGGGGCTGGGCTCGGAGCTGGGGGTCAGGGCTGTGGGGGATGGGGTCGGGGGGTGCCTGGCTCAGAGGGGCTGGGTTCGGAGCTGGGGGTCAGGGCTGTGGGGGATGGGGTCGGGGGTGCCTGGCTCAGAGAGGCCGGGCTCGGAGCTGGGGTCAGGGCTGGGGGGGGATGGGGTCGGGGGTGCCTGGCTCAGAGGGGCCGGGCTCGGAGCTGGGGGTCAGGGCTGGGGGGGGATGCGGTCGGGGGTGCCTGGCTCAGAGGGGCTGGGCTCGGAGCTGGGGGTCAGGGCTGTGGGGGATGGGGTCGGGGGGTGCCTGGCTCAGAGGGGCTGGGCTCGGAGCTGGGGTCAGGGCTGTGGGGGGATGGGGTCGGGGGGTGCCTGGCTCAGAGGGGCTGGGCTCGGAGCTGGGGGTCAGGGCTGTGGGGGGATGGGGTCGGGGGGTGCCTGGCTCAGAGGGGCTGGGCTCGGAGCTGGGGGTCAGGGCTGGGGGGGATGCGGTCGGGGGTGCCTGGCTCAGAGGGGCTGGGCTCGGAGCTGGGGGTCAGGGCTGTGGGGGATGGGGTCGGGGGTGCCTGGCTCAGAGAGGCTGGGCTCGGAGCTGGGGGTCAGGGCTGTGGGGGATGGGGTCGGGGGTGCCTGGCTCAGAGAGGCTGGGCTCGGAGCTGGGGGTCAGGGCTGTGGGGGATGGGGTCGGGGGGTGCCTGGCTCAGAGGGGCTGGGCTCGGAGCTGGGGGTCAGGGCTGTGGGGGATGGGGTCGGGGGTGCCTGGCTCAGAGGGGCTGGGCTCGGAGCTGGGGGTCAGGGCTGTGGGGGATGGGGTCTGGGGTGCCTGGCTCAGAGGGGCTGGGCTCGGAGCTGGGGGTCAGGGCTGGGGGAGGATGGGGTCGGGGGGTGCCTGGCTCAGAGGGGCTGGGCTCGGAGCTGGGGGTCAGGGCTGGGGGGGGATGGGGTCGGGGGGTGCCTGGCTCAGAGGGGCTGGGCTCGGAGCTGGGGGTCAGGGCTGTGGGGGATGGGGTCGGGGGTGCCTGGCTCAGAGGGGCTGGGCTCGGAGCTGGGGGTCAGGGCTGTGGGGGATGGGGTCTGGGGTGCCTGGCTCAGAGGGGCTGGGCTCGGAGCTGGGGGTCAGGGCTGGGGGAGGATGGGGTCGGGGGGTGCCTGGCTCAGAGGGGCTGGGCTCGGAGCTGGGGGTCAGGGCTGGGGGGGGATGGGGTCGGGGGGTGCCTGGCTCAGAGGGGCTGGGCTCGGAGCTGGGGGTCAGGGCTGTGGGGGGATGGGGTCGGGGGGTGCCTGGCTCAGAGGGGCTGGGCTCGGAGCTGGGGGTCAGGGCAGGGGGGGGATGGGGTCTGGGGTGCCTGGCTCAGAGGGGCTGGGCTCGGAGCTGGGGGTCAGGGCTGTGGGGGATGGGGTCGGGGGTACCTGGCTCAGAGGGGCTGGGCTTGGAGCTGGGGGTCAGGGCTGTGGGGGATGGGGTCGGGGGGTGCCTGGCTCAGAGGGGCTGGGCTCGGAGCTGGGGGTCAGGGCGGGGGGGGATGGGGTCGGGGGGTGCCTGGCTCAGAGGGGCTGGGCTCGGAGCTGGGGGTCAGGGCAGGGGGGGGATGGGGTCGGGGAGGGCCTGGCTGAGAGGGGCTTGCCATGCCGTTTACCCCCACCTCCCAGAGCCTCAGCGAGCCGCGTCCAGGAGCTCCTGCCGCTCAGTCCGCCAGAGCTCACAGCCCTGCCCCCTTACCACGCGGCTCTGAGCGGGAGGACCTCAGGCCCCGCCCGAGCCACAGCGCTGTCCAGGGCCGCTCCTGGAGGCGGCGCGCTGCGGCACCAGGGGATGGGGGAAGGCGGAGGCGGGGGTAGCCTCCGACATTCTCGAGGGGTCCCTCACTTGTCCCTCCCCCCCTCCCCTCCGGGCGGCCCTGCCTACATAGAGTTTCACGCCTCTGTGACACTAACTCATATAGAAAAGCAGGAGACCCACCTTTCTGGTAGTTGGCAGTAAAGAGACATCCTCTGTTTTCACTTGCACCTGGTGAGAATTCATGAAGACAGAAATAGAAACCGGTGAAGAGTGATCGCTCCATGGAAACGTGTCTGCACACAGGTGCTGAACCGATTTAAATTCTGACGGTTTAATTCAGGCCATGTAAATTCTCCC
Organism: Chrysemys picta bellii; assembly: GCF_011386835.1. NCBI lineage: Eukaryota > Metazoa > Chordata > Testudines > Emydidae > Chrysemys > Chrysemys picta. The sequence goes on along the minus strand of NC_088807.1, from coordinate 15,644,828 downwards.
TGCTGACTTTCTCGTCCCATCTTTCCGCTAAAAGTAAACAGGGTGACTGTGTGCAACACACACACCATGATCTTGTGTCCCTGTAGGGAAGAGTTTGACCTCCCACAATCAAAGTGCAGGGGGATTTAGTAACCCTATACAAATTTTTAAAAGCTCTCTGCCATGGTCTCCCTGTCACCAGCCACATTCATCCTCACACCAAACCCCATGTCCTTCCACCCAGCACAGCTAATAAGGATACAGGGGCCCAGACACCCCAAAAACAGGGCTCATTCACTCGAGCAATACACACACACAACTCTTCCCTGGTCTGGAGAGTGTCTGTTCCCTTTCCAGCTGGGAATATTGATTGACTTTCCAGCCATTGCTTCTTTCTCTCTCCCTCTCTATCGAGCTTTCTTAAGGGCACCCACTACCAAGTTACCCGAGTGCCTTACAATCTGTACTGAGCCTCACCGCACTTCTAGGAGGCTGGTAAATCCGTATCGGGAACTGAGGCAGGGACACACTGTGATTGTGTATTTTTCTATCTTAGGTAATTTTATGGCTCCCATCACCGCAGGATCTGAGCCTCACACTCCTATCAATGTATTTCTCCTCACCACGTCCCTGTGTGGCGGGGGTGCTGTTATTCCCATTTGACAGAGGGGGAACGGAGGCCCAGCCAGACTAAGTGACTTGCTCAGGGACGCTCAAGGAGTCTGTGTCAGAGAATGAAATGGAAGCGGACGCTGTAACATGGACAGGATTTCAATTGGGGGTTGGAGAGGACTGGACACATCACAGAAATAAAACATTATGCGGCCACTGCTAGCGGTGCCACAGTGAAGAGTGCAACAGGGATTTGGCTTGAAGCTGAATAATGAATCCGGGTTAACGTCCCCGTATAGTCAGATCAGCTTCAGAGCTGGTGTGTCAGTGCAGGGCCTGGAGCAGAGATCATGGTGCCAATTCGAGGTTATTTCACTGAGAGATTCCAAGCGTACACCCTGTCCCCCCCTCCCCCCCAAGTGACCCATCTCCAGGGCTGGAATGGAAGATCTCGGAGCCTATTTAAAGTCGCACAAACCCTTCTGCCAACGTGTTGTTATGAAAGGGAAGAGCCCGCCACAAACTGCACCCCTTGTCCTTGGAAACATAAGGGTGAGATTTGCGAAGATGTCGAGGGGATCTGGACCGCAAATTCCCCTTAATAACGTAATAGAGCCAGCTAACTGCCTGCCCAGCTACGTACCTGTGCATCCTATCAATAACCAATAACTGTGGAGTTTGGGAAGCATCGGGGGGAATGTTTAGGGCTTTGAAATGGGGAAAGGTACCGGATAAGAATAATTGAAGTTCCTGGGCCCAAAATTCGACTTCTTCAGAGCGTCCTTTGTCTACACGAGTGAATGAATTGACACCAGAAACTGATGAGAGATACAGGAGTGAGGTGTGAGAGTTTAATTCACTGTGGATTTTTGTATTTTCCTCCTGTGCCGCAATTGGCAAAGTGTGTGTGTGTGTGTGTGTGTAACACACTCTGTCTGTCCAGTGTGGGCACAGAGAGGCAGAGGGCCCCACCCTGTCCTTTTTATCATCTCTCTCTCTCTCTCTCCTTCCTGGGCACTCCCACGTTATGCAAATTCCCACTCCGGGCTCTGTGTTGAAGTAGCAGCCCCAGGGCGCCCAGACCCGCAGTCCCCAGGCGCTGAGCTGCCCCTTGCGAGCTCTGTGTTGTCCCCGCCTAGCACACAATGAACTCTCTGCTCCTCCCCCTGCTCCTCCTGGCTCTGGCCCCGGGTGAGTGGCTGCGGGAGGCTGCGGGAGGCGGCGATGATCTGGGGGGAAGGTGGGTTTGAATCTGACCAATCCCTGCTTTTCCCAGGTGTCCTGTCCCAGCTCCAGCTCCAGGAGTCCGGCCCGGGGGTGGTGAAGCCTGGAGAGACGCTCACACTCACCTGCACTGTCACCGGGGGCACCGTCACCAGCAGCTACTACTGGAATTGGATACGCCAGGCTCCGGGCCAAGGGCTGGAGTGGATGGGATACTGGACCGGGAGCACAAGCTACGCCCCGTCTCTCCAAGGCCGAATCACCATCTCCGTGGATTCTTCCAACACCAAATACTATCTGCGGCTGAGCTCGCTGACAGCTGCAGACACCGGCACCTATTACTGCGCTAGACACACAGTGACACAGAGCAGAGCAGGGACCGTACAAAAAGGGGAAGCGGATTCTGGCAGTGAGGCCAGTTCAGCCGGGAGTGCTGAGTGCAGACCCCGTCCCCTGCACACAGACTGTGTGTGTGTTTGTGCATGTGCCTGTACGTGTGTATCTGTGTGTGTGTCTGTCTGTGTGTGTTTTCCTTTTGGGATCATATTGGCTGATGTTCTCCCAGCAGAACATTTCGTCACCCGCACTGCAGCTCCTGTTCCAGTGGGTAAATCGGCACCAAAGAGTCGAGACGTCTGTGTTGTCATCAAATCTCTCTGACCTTTACCTAGAGAGCAGGAGCTTTAACACCACTCGCTGCTTCTCCCCTGTGCATAGAGTCCCCCTGCCGGCCCCATTGAGATCCCATCCCCGCTCGGTGAGACCCGCATGCAAATCCCTGCCCTGGGGGTTCCTGTTAAATACAAACCCCTGGTTCTAGGAGCCTCAGTCTCCCCCCAGACACAGAACTGCCCGGTCCTGCCCGCTGGTGAGTTTCTCCATTAACAACCACTAGGACATCGTCACTGCCCTTCTCCCTTCTCCTGTTTGCCACCCCATCGGGTGAGTGTTTCATGGGACCCTGAGAAACACCGAGGTCGGGAATGCACCGGTTCCAGGCCAGATTCAGCTCTGTTCCCCCTTTCCCTAGGTGGCCTCTCCCCAGTGCAGCTGGCCAATACCGGCCCGGGAGCGGTGAAGCCCGGAGAGACCCTGAGTATCACCTGTAAGGTCTCTGGTCCCATCAGCACGGGGCAGGGGGCGGGGTTGCTTCCAGCTGAGGGCAGGAATGACACATGCAACTGTTCTGTTTGAAAATGGACCTCAAAATAAAGTGCTTCATCTCTTTACTGTATCTCCCACCCTTTGCTTCTACAGTCACAGCCCTTGTTCTGACAGAGCCCACAAACTGCATCTTCTCTCCATGCCCAGTTCCGTCTGCTTTCATCGAAACCTATTGTCACTCTCTGGTGCCTGAAACCAGCCTTTCTCCCACTGCAGTTTGAGCGGCTTTCCCATCAGACATTTGCAGGAGAGATTAATTCCTATGGACAACACGTATACATTGTTTAGATTTATTTGATATGCCCAGCATAGGCCCATAGATACCAGACTGCCATAACTAGAAAGGGAAGGGTAACAACCCTCCTGTGTACAATACTATAAAATCCCTCCTGGCCAGGGGCACCAAAATCCTTTTACCTGTAAAGGGTTAAGAAGCTCTGGTAACCAGGCTGACACCTGACCCAAAGGACCAATAAGGGGGCAAGATACTTTCAAATCTTGGGGGGGTGGAAGGCTTTTGTTTGTGCTCTTTGTTTGAGGGTTGTTCGCTCTCGGGACTAAGGCTAGGTCTACACTACAGGGGGGGTCGACCTAAGATACGCAACTTCAGCTACGTGAATAGCGTAGGTGAAGTGGCGTATTTTAGGTCGACTTACATGGCGGTGAGTTGACCGCTGCCGCGCCGCCATCGACTCTGCTTCCGCCTCTTGCCGCGGTGGATTTCCGGAGTTGACGGCAGAGCCATCGGGGATCGATTTTATCGTATTCACTAGACGCGATAAGTCGATCCCCAATAGATCGATTGCTACCTGCCGATTCGGCGGGTAGTGAAGACGTGCCCTAAGAGGGACCAGACATCAATCCATGCTCTCCAAATCTTTCTGAACAAGTCTCTCATATTTGAAACTTGTAAGTAACAGCCAGGCAAGGCGTATTAGTTTATCTTTGTTTTGGTTCGGGGGTGCCAGAGCCGCAGCCGCCGAGATTGGCCATCGGCCGCTTCCTCCCCCCGCGGCAGTGGGAGCTGCAGCAGCGGCTGCTCCCGAGTCCCGCTGCCCAGGGGGGAGAACAGCCGCTGCCTGGCCCCACGGGCCGCCCCCCTCCTCTCCCAACCACCCGACTGAGTCCTGCCTGCTCGGGGCCAGGCCGGACTCTCACTCACCCCGGCCCCGCGCTCCCCTGCGTCTCCCGGGCCTCCCTCCAGCGCTTGCGGAGGGAGGAGGAATGGGGAGCCTGGGGAAGATGCGGGGATTCGGGGAGGGAGCTAATGGGGGGAGGAGGGGGTGGAGTCGGGGCTGGCGGGCGCGAGCACTTCCGGGCTTCGGAGCATTTCCTTGTTTCTCCCGCGTCCCGACCGCACATCGGTTGGGACACGGGACAAACAAGGAAATATCGGGACAGTCCCGATAAAATCGGGACGTCTGGTCACCGTACTTAACTTGAATAGTTCCTCCAAGATGTGCTGGCTAGCTACCTCGTGGGCGGTACCCCAGGATGGGAGCCAACATTTAAAATCCAGGTATAGAGCCAATATGGGGTCGGGGGGTGCCTGGCTCAGAGGGGCTGGGCTCGGAGCTGGGGGTCAGGGCTGTGGGGGATGGGGTCATGGGTGCCCGGCTCAGAGGGGCTGGGCTCGGAGCTGGGGGTCAGGGCTGTGGGGGATGGGGTCGGGGGGTGCCTGGCTCAGAGGGGCTGGGCTCGGAGCTGGGGGTCAGGGCTGTGGGGGGATGGGGTCGGGGGTGCCTGGCTCAGAGGGGCTGGGCTCGGAGCTGGGGGTCAGGGCTGTGGGGGATGGGGTCGGGGGTGCCTGGCTCAGAGGGGCTGGGCTCGGAGCTGGGGGTCAGGGCTGGGGGGGGATGGGGTCGGGGGTGCCTGGCTCAGAGGGGCTGGGCTCGGATTTGGGGGTCAGGGCTGTGGGGGGATGGGGTCATGGGTGCCTGGCTCAGAGGGGCTGGGCTCGGAGCTCGGGGTCAGGGCTGTGGGGGATGGGGTCGGGGGGTGCCTGGCTCAGAGGGGCTGGGCTCGGAGCTGGGGGTCAGGGCTGTGGGGGATGGGGTCGGGGGCCTGGCTCAGAGGAGCTGGGCTCGGAGCTGGGGGTCAGGGCTGTGGGGGATGGGGTCGGGGGTGCCTGGCTCAGAGGAGCTGGGCTCGGAGCTGGGGGTCAGGGCTGGGGGGGGATGGGGTCGGGGGTGCCTGGCTCAGAGGGGCTGGGCTCGGAGCTGGGGGTCAGGGCTGTGGGGGATGGGGTCGGGGGGTGCCTGGCTCAGAGGGGCTGGGTTCGGAGCTGGGGGTCAGGGCTGTGGGGGATGGGGTCGGGGGTGCCTGGCTCAGAGAGGCCGGGCTCGGAGCTGGGGTCAGGGCTGGGGGGGGATGGGGTCGGGGGTGCCTGGCTCAGAGGGGCCGGGCTCGGAGCTGGGGGTCAGGGCTGGGGGGGGATGCGGTCGGGGGTGCCTGGCTCAGAGGGGCTGGGCTCGGAGCTGGGGGTCAGGGCTGTGGGGGATGGGGTCGGGGGGTGCCTGGCTCAGAGGGGCTGGGCTCGGAGCTGGGGTCAGGGCTGTGGGGGGATGGGGTCGGGGGGTGCCTGGCTCAGAGGGGCTGGGCTCGGAGCTGGGGGTCAGGGCTGTGGGGGGATGGGGTCGGGGGGTGCCTGGCTCAGAGGGGCTGGGCTCGGAGCTGGGGGTCAGGGCTGGGGGGGATGCGGTCGGGGGTGCCTGGCTCAGAGGGGCTGGGCTCGGAGCTGGGGGTCAGGGCTGTGGGGGATGGGGTCGGGGGTGCCTGGCTCAGAGAGGCTGGGCTCGGAGCTGGGGGTCAGGGCTGTGGGGGATGGGGTCGGGGGTGCCTGGCTCAGAGAGGCTGGGCTCGGAGCTGGGGGTCAGGGCTGTGGGGGATGGGGTCGGGGGGTGCCTGGCTCAGAGGGGCTGGGCTCGGAGCTGGGGGTCAGGGCTGTGGGGGATGGGGTCGGGGGTGCCTGGCTCAGAGGGGCTGGGCTCGGAGCTGGGGGTCAGGGCTGTGGGGGATGGGGTCTGGGGTGCCTGGCTCAGAGGGGCTGGGCTCGGAGCTGGGGGTCAGGGCTGGGGGAGGATGGGGTCGGGGGGTGCCTGGCTCAGAGGGGCTGGGCTCGGAGCTGGGGGTCAGGGCTGGGGGGGGATGGGGTCGGGGGGTGCCTGGCTCAGAGGGGCTGGGCTCGGAGCTGGGGGTCAGGGCTGTGGGGGATGGGGTCGGGGGTGCCTGGCTCAGAGGGGCTGGGCTCGGAGCTGGGGGTCAGGGCTGTGGGGGATGGGGTCTGGGGTGCCTGGCTCAGAGGGGCTGGGCTCGGAGCTGGGGGTCAGGGCTGGGGGAGGATGGGGTCGGGGGGTGCCTGGCTCAGAGGGGCTGGGCTCGGAGCTGGGGGTCAGGGCTGGGGGGGGATGGGGTCGGGGGGTGCCTGGCTCAGAGGGGCTGGGCTCGGAGCTGGGGGTCAGGGCTGTGGGGGGATGGGGTCGGGGGGTGCCTGGCTCAGAGGGGCTGGGCTCGGAGCTGGGGGTCAGGGCAGGGGGGGGATGGGGTCTGGGGTGCCTGGCTCAGAGGGGCTGGGCTCGGAGCTGGGGGTCAGGGCTGTGGGGGATGGGGTCGGGGGTACCTGGCTCAGAGGGGCTGGGCTTGGAGCTGGGGGTCAGGGCTGTGGGGGATGGGGTCGGGGGGTGCCTGGCTCAGAGGGGCTGGGCTCGGAGCTGGGGGTCAGGGCGGGGGGGGATGGGGTCGGGGGGTGCCTGGCTCAGAGGGGCTGGGCTCGGAGCTGGGGGTCAGGGCAGGGGGGGGATGGGGTCGGGGAGGGCCTGGCTGAGAGGGGCTTGCCATGCCGTTTACCCCCACCTCCCAGAGCCTCAGCGAGCCGCGTCCAGGAGCTCCTGCCGCTCAGTCCGCCAGAGCTCACAGCCCTGCCCCCTTACCACGCGGCTCTGAGCGGGAGGACCTCAGGCCCCGCCCGAGCCACAGCGCTGTCCAGGGCCGCTCCTGGAGGCGGCGCGCTGCGGCACCAGGGGATGGGGGAAGGCGGAGGCGGGGGTAGCCTCCGACATTCTCGAGGGGTCCCTCACTTGTCCCTCCCCCCCTCCCCTCCGGGCGGCCCTGCCTACATAGAGTTTCACGCCTCTGTGACACTAACTCATATAGAAAAGCAGGAGACCCACCTTTCTGGTAGTTGGCAGTAAAGAGACATCCTCTGTTTTCACTTGCACCTGGTGAGAATTCATGAAGACAGAAATAGAAACCGGTGAAGAGTGATCGCTCCATGGAAACGTGTCTGCACACAGGTGCTGAACCGATTTAAATTCTGACGGTTTAATTCAGGCCATGTAAATTCTCCCTGCTGACTTTCTCGTCCCATCTTTCCGCTAAAAGTAAACAGGGTGACTGTGTGCAACACACACACCATGATCTTGTGTCCCTGTAGGGAAGAGTTTGACCTCCCACAATCAAAGTGCAGGGGGATTTAGTAACCCTATACAAATTTTTAAAAGCTCTCTGCCATGGTCTCCCTGTCACCAGCCACATTCATCCTCACACCAAACCCCATGTCCTTCCACCCAGCACAGCTAATAAGGATACAGGGGCCCAGACACCCCAAAAACAGGGCTCATTCACTCGAGCAATACACACACACAACTCTTCCCTGGTCTGGAGAGTGTCTGTTCCCTTTCCAGCTGGGAATATTGATTGACTTTCCAGCCATTGCTTCTTTCTCTCTCCCTCTCTATCGAGCTTTCTTAAGGGCACCCACTACCAAGTTACCCGAGTGCCTTACAATCTGTACTGAGCCTCACCGCACTTCTAGGAGGCTGGTAAATCCGTATCGGGAACTGAGGCAGGGACACACTGTGATTGTGTATTTTTCTATCTTAGGTAATTTTATGGCTCCCATCACCGCAGGATCTGAGCCTCACACTCCTATCAATGTATTTCTCCTCACCACGTCCCTGTGTGGCGGGGGTGCTGTTATTCCCATTTGACAGAGGGGGAACGGAGGCCCAGCCAGACTAAGTGACTTGCTCAGGGACGCTCAAGGAGTCTGTGTCAGAGAATGAAATGGAAGCGGACGCTGTAACATGGACAGGATTTCAATTGGGGGTTGGAGAGGACTGGACACATCACAGAAATAAAACATTATGCGGCCACTGCTAGCGGTGCCACAGTGAAGAGTGCAACAGGGATTTGGCTTGAAGCTGAATAATGAATCCGGGTTAACGTCCCCGTATAGTCAGATCAGCTTCAGAGCTGGTGTGTCAGTGCAGGGCCTGGAGCAGAGATCATGGTGCCAATTCGAGGTTATTTCACTGAGAGATTCCAAGCGTACACCCTGTCCCCCCCTCCCCCCCAAGTGACCCATCTCCAGGGCTGGAATGGAAGATCTCGGAGCCTATTTAAAGTCGCACAAACCCTTCTGCCAACGTGTTGTTATGAAAGGGAAGAGCCCGCCACAAACTGCACCCCTTGTCCTTGGAAACATAAGGGTGAGATTTGCGAAGATGTCGAGGGGATCTGGACCGCAAATTCCCCTTAATAACGTAATAGAGCCAGCTAACTGCCTGCCCAGCTACGTACCTGTGCATCCTATCAATAACCAATAACTGTGGAGTTTGGGAAGCATCGGGGGGAATGTTTAGGGCTTTGAAATGGGGAAAGGTACCGGATAAGAATAATTGAAGTTCCTGGGCCCAAAATTCGACTTCTTCAGAGCGTCCTTTGTCTACACGAGTGAATGAATTGACACCAGAAACTGATGAGAGATACAGGAGTGAGGTGTGAGAGTTTAATTCACTGTGGATTTTTGTATTTTCCTCCTGTGCCGCAATTGGCAAAGTGTGTGTGTGTGTGTGTGTGTAACACACTCTGTCTGTCCAGTGTGGGCACAGAGAGGCAGAGGGCCCCACCCTGTCCTTTTTATCATCTCTCTCTCTCTCTCTCCTTCCTGGGCACTCCCACGTTATGCAAATTCCCACTCCGGGCTCTGTGTTGAAGTAGCAGCCCCAGGGCGCCCAGACCCGCAGTCCCCAGGCGCTGAGCTGCCCCTTGCGAGCTCTGTGTTGTCCCCGCCTAGCACACAATGAACTCTCTGCTCCTCCCCCTGCTCCTCCTGGCTCTGGCCCCGGGTGAGTGGCTGCGGGAGGCTGCGGGAGGCGGCGATGATCTGGGGGGAAGGTGGGTTTGAATCTGACCAATCCCTGCTTTTCCCAGGTGTCCTGTCCCAGCTCCAGCTCCAGGAGTCCGGCCCGGGGGTGGTGAAGCCTGGAGAGACGCTCACACTCACCTGCACTGTCACCGGGGGCACCGTCACCAGCAGCTACTACTGGAATTGGATACGCCAGGCTCCGGGCCAAGGGCTGGAGTGGATGGGATACTGGACCGGGAGCACAAGCTACGCCCCGTCTCTCCAAGGCCGAATCACCATCTCCGTGGATTCTTCCAACACCAAATACTATCTGCGGCTGAGCTCGCTGACAGCTGCAGACACCGGCACCTATTACTGCGCTAGACACACAGTGACACAGAGCAGAGCAGGGACCGTACAAAAAGGGGAAGCGGATTCTGGCAGTGAGGCCAGTTCAGCCGGGAGTGCTGAGTGCAGACCCCGTCCCCTGCACACAGACTGTGTGTGTGTTTGTGCATGTGCCTGTACGTGTGTATCTGTGTGTGTGTCTGTCTGTGTGTGTTTTCCTTTTGGGATCATATTGGCTGATGTTCTCCCAGCAGAACATTTCGTCACCCGCACTGCAGCTCCTGTTCCAGTGGGTAAATCGGCACCAAAGAGTCGAGACGTCTGTGTTGTCATCAAATCTCTCTGACCTTTACCTAGAGAGCAGGAGCTTTAACACCACTCGCTGCTTCTCCCCTGTGCATAGAGTCCCCCTGCCGGCCCCATTGAGATCCCATCCCCGCTCGGTGAGACCCGCATGCAAATCCCTGCCCTGGGGGTTCCTGTTAAATACAAACCCCTGGTTCTAGGAGCCTCAGTCTCCCCCCAGACACAGAACTGCCCGGTCCTGCCCGCTGGTGAGTTTCTCCATTAACAACCACTAGGACATCGTCACTGCCCTTCTCCCTTCTCCTGTTTGCCACCCCATCGGGTGAGTGTTTCATGGGACCCTGAGAAACACCGAGGTCGGGAATGCACCGGTTCCAGGCCAGATTCAGCTCTGTTCCCCCTTTCCCTAGGTGGCCTCTCCCCAGTGCAGCTGGCCAATACCGGCCCGGGAGCGGTGAAGCCCGGAGAGACCCTGAGTATCACCTGTAAGGTCTCTGGTCCCATCAGCACGGGGCAGGGGGCGGGGTTGCTTCCAGCTGAGGGCAGGAATGACACATGCAACTGTTCTGTTTGAAAATGGACCTCAAAATAAAGTGCTTCATCTCTTTACTGTATCTCCCACCCTTTGCTTCTACAGTCACAGCCCTTGTTCTGACAGAGCCCACAAACTGCATCTTCTCTCCATGCCCAGTTCCGTCTGCTTTCATCGAAACCTATTGTCACTCTCTGGTGCCTGAAACCAGCCTTTCTCCCACTGCAGTTTGAGCGGCTTTCCCATCAGACATTTGCAGGAGAGATTAATTCCTATGGACAACACGTATACATTGTTTAGATTTATTTGATATGCCCAGCATAGGCCCATAGATACCAGACTGCCATAACTAGAAAGGGAAGGGTAACAACCCTCCTGTGTACAATACTATAAAATCCCTCCTGGCCAGGGGCACCAAAATCCTTTTACCTGTAAAGGGTTAAGAAGCTCTGGTAACCAGGCTGACACCTGACCCAAAGGACCAATAAGGGGGCAAGATACTTTCAAATCTTGGGGGGGTGGAAGGCTTTTGTTTGTGCTCTTTGTTTGAGGGTTGTTCGCTCTCGGGACTAAGGCTAGGTCTACACTACAGGGGGGGTCGACCTAAGATACGCAACTTCAGCTACGTGAATAGCGTAGGTGAAGTGGCGTATTTTAGGTCGACTTACATGGCGGTGAGTTGACCGCTGCCGCGCCGCCATCGACTCTGCTTCCGCCTCTTGCCGCGGTGGATTTCCGGAGTTGACGGCAGAGCCATCGGGGATCGATTTTATCGTATTCACTAGACGCGATAAGTCGATCCCCAATAGATCGATTGCTACCTGCCGATTCGGCGGGTAGTGAAGACGTGCCCTAAGAGGGACCAGACATCAATCCATGCTCTCCAAATCTTTCTGAACAAGTCTCTCATATTTGAAACTTGTAAGTAACAGCCAGGCAAGGCGTATTAGTTTATCTTTGTTTTCTCAACTTATGAATGTTCCTTTGCAAGAGGGAGGTATCCCTGTTTTGCTGTAACTTTGAAACTAAGGCTAGAGGGGGTTCCTCTGGGCTCGCTGAATCTGATTACCCTATAAAGTTATTTTCCATCCTAATTTTACCAAGATGATTTTTACGTTTTCTGTTTAATAAAATCCTTCTTTTAAGAACCTGACTGATTTTTCTATTGTCCAAAGACCCAGGGGTTTGGGTCTTTGATCAGTTTGTAACCAATTGGCTAGGATATTATTCTCAAGCCTCCCCAGGAAAGGGCGTGTAAGGGCTTGGAGGGATATTTTGGAGGAAGAGGAACTCCAAGTGGTCCTTTCCCTGTTTCTTGTTAAATCACTTGGTGGTGGCAGCGTACCAGGTTTTAACCTAAGCTGGTAGAAATAAGCTTAGGGAGCTTTCATGCGGGTCCCCACATCTGTACCCCAGAGTTCAGAGTGGGGAAGGAACCCTGACACAGACAAATCACTGTGGAATATCAGAGAACAAAAGACTCTATTGATCGCTTCCCCCGCACACCCACAAACAGGAAAAGTGCAGCTGGACTCCTCCCATCAGCTTGAGCTCTGGGAGAATGGAATGAAAATCCATAACAAGGAGAAACTAGATCTTCATGCTGCTTGGACTCTGAGGAGCAGGGATTACTAAGCATAAGCAAAAGATCCCTTGAGTTGAGCACAGTTAGCCCTAAAAGACACACAGAACTTGCTTCTTATAGAAGCTTCTACCACCTTTTAGAAGCTAAGACTGTAACTGGTTTGTGAGGGTATGTTTACCTGCTTTAACCTTGTAAATAACTCTCTTCCTTCTTTTTTCTTAGCCAATAAATCTTTAGTTAACTAATTATAGGACTGGCTACAAGTCTTGTCTTTGATGTCGGATCTAAAGAGTAATTGACCTGGGGTAAGTGACTGGTCCTCAGGGAAGGGCAGTAACCCGACTATTGTTGTGATTTTTGGTGTAAGGGACCACCTGTCACAAAGGCAAGCTTTGGTAGATTGGCCCCACTGAGCGAAACCCACTTGCCAATCCCTACCCAAGGGGTCTCCCTGGGGTGTAAAGGGGACACATGTCCCCGAGGGGACATTGCCATGTACTGAGAGCTCACCCACGTCATCTCTTATACCCACCCCGGGAACCCGCATGCAAATCCCTGCCCTGGGGGGTTCCTGTTAAATACAGATCCCTGGTTCTATAAGCTTCAGTCTCTCCCCAGACACAGAACTGCCCGGTCCTGCCCACTGCGGGATTGCCCTCTTAGGAAAACAAGAATGAAATCTCTGCTGCTTTTCCTTTCCCTGTTCTCCGCCCCTGCCTCTGAGTGTCTCTGGGGAAAGAGGGAAATTAGGGATCGATCCATAGAATCTTCTCTTTGTTTCCCTTTCCCCAGGTGTCCTGTCTCAGGTGTAGCTGATCCAGACCGGCCGGGAGCGGTGAAAGCCGGAGAGACCCTCAGTATCACCTGTAAAGTCTCTGGAGTCTCCGTCAGCCGCTACTATTGGAGCTGGGTCTGGCAGCCCCCTGGGAAAGGGCTGGAGCGGATGGGGTTTATCCGACACACAGTTAACGGGGGCAGCACAGAGTATAACTCGGCTCTCACACCTCGTGTCACCAGCACCAGGGACACCTCGAAGGATGAAGTTTATCTCCAGCTCGGCTCCTGGACAGCTGCAGACATCAGCACCTATTACTGCGCCAGACACACAGTGACACAGAGCAAAGCCGGGACTGGCACAGAAATGGGAAGCGGATTTCTAAATAGTCAGCTGAGTGCAACACTCGGTTTGTGCCCTAGGGGAGGAGACAGACAGGGCATTGCCGACTGCGGGATCTCAGGAGCCACCCCCGTTTCTCCCCCACATCCCACCCAGTCCCACCCCGTCCCACCAAGGAATTTCAAACACTTCTCTTCCTTGTGCTGCGCACTGAAATGTGCACCCAGAGACTCACCGAGACTGGGTGTGATGGTTTGGGCTACCTCATTTTTGGGCACTTAACTGAGACCTTTTCAGGCCTGATCTCTAGAAGAGGCTCAGATCCTGTATCTCTCATTGGCCTCAGCTGGAGCAGTGGGCGGGTGTCACCCATGGGGACCAGGTTCTCTGTATCTCACGCTGGTCTCCAGATACCGAGAGCCCCAAATTCAGAAACCACTTCAGGACTTGTTGTCCCAAGGGAGCACATTTCACCTTCACGCAGCACACACTGCTCTACCTGAAATCAATGGGAGCTGCAGGTGCCAAATACCTCTGAAAATCAGCCCCGAATTGAAATGTATCATGAGAGGAGAGATGGCTTTAGGGAAAAGGAGCTCGACTCGGTGTTCAGAAGATTTGGGTTCAATTCTTGTTTCCCCACAGACTTGTTAAGTGACCTTGAACAAGTCATTTGACCTTTCTCAACCTGGGTTCCCCCCTCTACAAAAATAGCCACTTGTCTTGCTAAATTGCAAGCTCCTTGGAACAGACACTGTCTGTCTGTGTAGCGCTTAGCACCATGATCTTGGCTGGTGCCTGTAATGTCTTCTGTAAAATTAACAATAAGATCTCATGCCTGAGTCATTGGGCACAGGATGTGAGTAGACAAATTAGCCCAGAGGAATGGGATTGGATCTGGAAAAGAGGACCGGCAGTCTCAGTCTGTAGCACAAGACCTTTTCACGGGGAGGGATAGCTCAGTGGTTTGAGCATTGGCCTGCTAAACCCAGGGTTGTGTGTTCAATCCTTGAGGGGGCCACTTAGGGAGCTGGGGCAAAAATCTGTCTGGGGATTGATCCTTCTTTGAGCAAGGGGCTGGACTAGATGGTCTTCTGAGGTCCCTTCCAACCCTGATATTCTATCAATACAAGAAAATGTCCCTAAGATTCTGTTTCAACATTACCTTGCACCAGTTCTGTTAAAAACAATACAGAGGATAAATGTTGGAGAAATTGTGGTGAAAGAGGAGATTTTATGCATACATGGGGACATGTCCAGTCATTAGAGCGTATTGGGTTGCAATCCATAACCAAATATCACCAATTTTTGGATATTCATTATAAAATGATCCTTTGGTAATCCTCCTGGGGTTTCCTAGTGGAAATGGTCACACCAAAGGAAATAAAGAATTAATCTCTCATCTGCTGGCAGCAGCTTGGCTATTCATAGAATCATAGGACTGGAAGGGACCTGGAGAGGTGATCTAGTCCCGTCCCCTGCACCCATGGCAGCACTAAGTATTCTCTAGACCATCCCTGACAGGTATTGGTAGCATCTCATTGGAAAAATTAAAAACAGCCCAAACATTGAGGAACGGTTTTATAAATTTGCGAGTCTCAGTCTGTGGAGATGGAGAAATTAACACACCAATTATCTAGCCAGCAAATTAGATGGAGGAGAGATACAGACTCAGATATCTGATTACCTTTTATTCAGTACTCAAGCAAAAATAACCAGGACACCTGTCCAATTTTTTTGAATATTAACATTTGATAGATTTACCTGATCTGTTAAATATGTGCACATAGAGATTTCACTCAATTTAATAAAATCACTAGAAATTAAATAGGTGGTGTAATGATGCTCACTCAGTAATACGGTAACACCCTGTAAATTGACAGATCTGGTGGCAACATTCCTGGGTAATCTCTGTAATGTCTCTTTAAACAAAAGCCAACTGGTGTAATGGCATTTTTGCTTCTGAGCTCTACATGGCAAGGATTGGTATGCTTGTTAAAACTGACAAAATGAAGGGTTTTTAAAAATATGATCTTACTGGTATCATGCCACCAGAGGCCCATACATTTCGCAGCAATTATTTGAGATTTGAAGTCAATGTTCAATGTGGAAAATAAGGAAGAGGGCACCACCCCAACCCCTGTCACCAGGGGTTTTCCACTCACCCACCGCACTGCAGCAGGGCTGGGCTAGGGAGCTAGTGCTGCTCTGGGAGGAAACAAGGGGCTGGGACACACAGGGAAATCGGCGCTCTTCGCTGAGAGGAATCTGGCGCTCATGGCTAGAAGTTGTGCCTGAGCCACTAGGGTGAAGATCAGGAATTTCCCCTTCCCACCGGGCTTCTCATTCCCACTCCCGGGCAGCGCTGAACGAGCCTTTTCATAAGCAGCAGCAGCTGCAGCTTTGGGTCTCACCAGCAGGGTGCGCTGCGCCCAAGCAGAACGGAATTTGACTGACCCCAATCCAAGGTGATGAAAGCCCGGAGAGGCAGAGAGTTAAAGTTAA
This sequence comes from Chrysemys picta bellii, assembly GCF_011386835.1. Classification (NCBI taxonomy): domain Eukaryota; kingdom Metazoa; phylum Chordata; order Testudines; family Emydidae; genus Chrysemys; species Chrysemys picta. The sequence goes on along the minus strand of NC_088807.1, from coordinate 15,629,329 downwards.
TGTTTAAAATTAAATATACACAAGTTAAGAGGGAAGGTACTGTACATCTGGGGTCCGGCTCGAGTTCTGAGGGATTACAGGTATCGGTTGCAAGGATGAAGAGATGCATACATATCACATAACCAGCATAGACCCAGATTGGGGTGCGGGAGTTTTTAGAGCGTCAGTGGATAAGTGGACTCGGGTACAGCATCCTGTGTGGGAAACACTCACAGTTCCCTTGGGGCCTGTCCTGTGGTTTGCAGGTTTCCAAGGTGTCAGCAGGAGGGAAAGGACTTGTAAATCTGTGTATAGCAGGGTGGGGAGGTTGTGGGGGGGAGACGGCCATCTTTGCAAAATGAAGTGCCCTGTGGTCATTTCATCTCAAAGGACCAACGACTTAAAAATGACAAACATGCCCTCGAGGTGTATGGTGCTGGGTAGATAGATAGATAGATAGATAGATGGGGTGGATGGGGATAGATAGATAGATAGATAGATAGATAGATAGATAGATAGATAGATAGATAGATAGATAGAATAATGCAAAGTGGACACAAATGACAGAGAGGCTGATCTACAGTAGCCCTATATGACTGGTTTCAGAGTAGCAGCCGTGTTAGTCTGTATCCGCAAAAAGAACAGGAGTACTTGTGGCACCTTCGAGACTAACAAATTTATTTGAGCATAAGGTTTCGTGGGCTACAGCCCACTTCATCGGATGCATAGACTGGAACACACAGGCAGAAGATATTTATACATACAGAGAACATGAAGAGGTGGGAGTAGCCAGACCAACTGTAAGAGGCCAATCAATTGAGATGAGCTATCATCAGCAGGAGAGAGTAAAAAAACGTTTGAAGTGATCATCGAGATGACCCATAGAAGGTGCGACGATACTTAACATGGGGAAATAGATTCAATTAGTGTAATGACCCAACCATTCCCAGTCTCTGTTTAAACCTAAGTTAATTGTATCTAATTTGCATATTAATTCAAGTTCAGCAGTCTCTCTTTGGAGTCTGTTTTTGAAGGTTTTTTGTTGCAAAATTGCCACCTTCAGGTCTGTCACTGAGTGGTTAGAGAGGTTGAAGTGTTCTCCCACTGGTTTTTGAATGTTATGATTCCTGATGTCAGATTTGTGTCCATTTGTTCTTTTGCATAGAGATTGTCCAGTTCGGCCAATGTATATGGCAGAGGGGCATTGCTGGCACATGATGGCATATATCACATTGGCAGATGTGCAGGTGAACAAGCCTCTGATGGTGTGCCTGATGTGATCAGGTCCTATGATGGTGTCACTTGAATAGATATGTGGACAGAGTTGGCATCGGGCTTTGTTACAAGGATAGGTTCCTGGGTTAGTATTTATGCTGTGCGGTTGCTGGTGAGTATTTGCTTCAGGTTGTGGGGCTGTCTGTAAGCGAGGACAGGTCTGTCTCCCAAGATCTGTGACAGTGAGGGATCATCTTTCAGGATAGGTTGTAGATCTTTGATGATGCTCTGGAGAGGTTTTAGTTGGGGGCTGAAGGTGACAGTTAGTGGCGTTCTGTTATTTTCTTTGTTGGGCCTGTCTTGTAGGAGGTAACTTCTGGGTACTCGTCTGGCTCTGTCAATCTGTTTTTTCACTTCAGCAGGTGGGTATTGTAGTTTTAAGAATGCTTGATAGAGATCTTGTAGGAGCTTGTCTCTGTCTGAGGGATTGGAGCAATTGTGGTTGTATCTTTGATCTTGGCTGTAGGCAATGGATCGTGTGGTGTGTCCTGGATGGAAGCTGGAGGCATGTCTCTCGTGTGTCTCGTTCACTGGTTACTCCAATAACAGAAATTGTTCTGACTGTGTTAAATACAAACCCCTGATTGCAGGAGCCCCAGTCTCTCCCCAGACACAGAACTGCCTGGAGTTTCCCACATTGCATGGAAATGAGAATGAAATCACTGCTGCTTTTCCTTTCCCTGTTCTCCGCCCCCACCTGTACGTGTCTATGGGACGAGGGGGTGGGGTGTGGTTTGCAGGTTTTCAAGGTATCAGCAGGAGGGAAAGGACTTGTAAATCTGTGTACAGGAGTGGGGGAAAAGACAGCCATCTTTGCAAAATGAAGCTCCCTGTGGTCTTTGGATATCAAAGAACCAACAACTTTAAAATCACAAACATGAACTCAAAATGGGCGCCAATATAGGGGCATAGAAAGAACGAAAGAACAAAAGGAAGAACGAAAGGAAGGAAGGAAGGAAGGAAGGAAGGAAGGAAGAGGCAAAGTGGACACTAATTAGAAACTGACTGAACAGCAGTAGCTAGAGATCGCACTTTGTATGAACTTCTATTCAAGTGCGGTGGCGGGGGAGTGATGTTTATGCAAATCTCAGCTCCAGGTTCCCCCATAAAACGGCAAACCCTGGCTTCGCACACGCTCTTGGCTGCCAGGGAACTGGATTGCCTTTGCTTGAGTCTCCTACTCGAAGATGAAATCTTTGTTATCTGCTCTGTGTTTGCTGTCCGTCTCGCCCTGTGAGTGTCTAGGAGAGGCAGTGGGGAAATGATCGCCACACAGCCGGCTTTAGCAAGTGCAGGGCCTGATTCGTGGGGCTTGTACTCACTGGGCGGCGCTCTGAGTCTTCGGCGGCACTTCGGATTGCCGAGCTTCGGCAGGGGGAGCGGGGCAGCGGGGTTGCTGGGCTCCGGCTGGGGAATTGGGGCCACGCGGATTGCCGCGCTTTGGCTGGGGTAGCAGGGCCGCGTGCTTAGTGCCCTCTCCGGCCGGCCGGGGGAAGGAGGCGGCAGGGCTTGCCGCGCTCCGGATGGGGTAGCGGGGCCATGGGCTTGCAGCACTCCGGCTGGGATAGCAGGGCCGCGGAGATTGTCGCGCTCCACCCGGTGCTCTGGCCGAGCCCTTGGAAAGGGTAGTTACGATTTAACACTAATTCCCTTAGGTGTCCTGTCCGCTACCCAGCTGGTCCAGTCCGGCCCAGGAGCGGTGAAGCCCGGAGACACCCTCACACTGACCTGCGCTGTCTCTGGGACCTCCATTAGCAGCGATACTGCCTGGCATTGGATCCGACAGCCTCCCGGGACAGGGCTGGAGTGGATGGGATGGGTGTATCCATATGGCGGGAGCACAGGCTACGACTCATCTCTCCAAGGCCGAACCACCATCTCTGCTGACACTGCCAAGAACCAGTTCTCCCTGCAGCTCCGCTCGCTGACAGCTGCAGACACCGCCACCTATTACTGCGCCAGGCAGGCACACAGTGACACAGAGCAGAGCATTGTACAAAAAGGGGAAGTAATTTCCACACACTCATTCAGGGCCCTTGGACAGCAATTTCTCCTGCAGTGGCTGAGGCACTGGGGATATTTACAGGAGGCAAAAGAAATAAATTGTGTTTACCCCACCTTGTTCCCTGTAAAGAGAGACATGGAGAAGGACTCATTCCACCCCATAGCAGGAAAAAGTGACGAACACACACACACACACACACACATACCCAGACACACACACAAACACACACACAGAGCCCTCATTCTGACAAAGATCAAAGCTGTATCTTCTCCTGATGCCCAGTTGCCTCCCATTTAGTTAAGGCTGTTTCTCAGACAGGTGTCTAAAATCAGCCTTTCTTACCTTGAAGTTGCGGCTCTTTCCCCACCAGGCAACCTGTGGAACTCTTTGCCAGAGGATGTTGTGAAGGCCAAGACTACAACAGGGCTCAAAAAAGAACTAGAGAAGTTCATGGAGGATAGGACCATGAATGGCTATTAGCCGGGATGGGCAGGGATGGGGTCACTAGCCTCTGTTTGCCAGAAGGTGGGAATGGGAAACAGGGGATGGATCACTTGACGATGCCCTGTTCTGTTCTTTCCCTCTGGGTCACCTTGTTGCCGGCACAGAGGCCCGAGAACAGCAACAGTGGGGTTCGTTGCCCGGTGTGCTTCGCGCCAATAAACACACCGGGGTGGAGAAGCAAAGAAAGTTTATTTGGGATCCCAAAGCAGTGCTAGGAGACAGGCACGTCTCAAATCAAGCACACTAACAGAAACAGTTTTTCTTCTTTTATACATTTTGCAGTTAAGCCTCACCCCCCCTTCCCCTCCCTTCCTCCCCCTCTACCCCTCCCTTCCCTGGTAACAGTTACTAAGAAAATAACGATTACATTTAAGCAGCTAAGTCATTCTTGGCAGCTATAAGCCTAGCTTGTTAGTAACGTCTTTAAACCGTTATCTTGTCCTTTTTCCCTTCAGCCAGAAACATGCAGGCCTCATTATTACCGCTTGATACCGGTGTGAGCAGGGGGTTGCACACAGATAACTGGTTGCTTACATATTCCAATTGCACCTGGCTTTTGAAGTTGATTAGAGTTTAAACATGGAAGAAGTTTGGTTCATATAGGCCTAGTGCAGGAAGGCTTCATTGACACTTAGTGGCCTTCCACCCTCTCGAGTTACCTAGGGTTATGCCTAGTGACACCAACAACTCCCTCCTCTGAGAATACTCAACAAGCCTTTGGCTGAGTTTTCTCATATTCTGTGGACAAGATATGATTAAGTGCTATGAAGCTGGGGGTTTCAATGAGAGGGTACGCCGGGATTTTTGGGGAACGGGGGGCACAAAGCTTATGGAGGAGCATCTTAAAACAAGCAATCAGGAGGAGGGTGACCAGGCACAGTACCACACTGGTGCGGAGGAGACGCACAAGGCCACCCCCCAGTCCTCCTAGATCGGGCAACCAACTTCAAAGGGAATCGAAAACCGTGGGTTCCCTTTCCTGGGCCTTCCACTGCTCAAAAGCCTGTTCAGCCGACAGGACGTGCTTATTAATGTCCTGTGAGTTTTCCGGGACATAAGTACAACATTCATTCTGACTAAGGGCACACACCCCGCCCTGGGAGGCTAAAACATAATCTAAGGCCTGTCTGTTTTGCAGGCACTGCAAATGGAGCTGGTATAGCTTTGAGTTAAGGCTCTTTTTTATGGCTAAGGTCTTATTGGCCTACTTGGTGAGAAACACAGAGAGCCTACGATAAAATTGGGTTAGCCGTCCCACCCCATAGGATGGGAGGAGCATCATACCCAACCTGTCTCCTTCCTCAATGGGCTCTGAGGTGGCATACAAAGATTTATGCTGCCTGGGGCGGCCAGGGATTGTCTCTTAATGCATACTGGGATTCAATGGTACAGTTTTGCGACAAGGGGGTACCCGAGGTATTTCTTCCCCTACTGAACCATCCCCAGCAGATATCTGACCAATTTTGGGGAACTGCCCTCCAGGGTAACCCTGCCGCGTGGTGCGGGATTTGGGAGCATACTCAGCAGTTAGAGAGGTTAAAATCTTGGGCAAAGCAAATCTTCAGGGACTCATAGGTGTTTGTTTCCAAATTAGTAGGGATTCCTTTCCATCCCACATGTGCCTGGGGGGAAACGGGAGGTAACGAAAGGAGTGTCCCTATGGCAAAGAGTACCACTGTGGCAGACCCTGGACCTGTTTCCATGCTGGGCAGGTAACCTTAGGGCCTAACAATTACAATTCCCCAGATACCCACAAAATAACAATTACCAATAGCAAGCAGATTAAAAACAAAAGGGACCAGGCCACCAGGTTGGGCCGGCCCTGTGAAAATAAACACAACCAACGCTCAGAGTTCTCGCGGAGAGTGCGCTGTGACTGTCCAAAGAGATCACAGGGCATTCCCAGCAGATCTTGTTTTTTTTAAATAACTGTTTAAGTCCCAGGTAGTCGCTGGTAGGTCTTTTCCTTAGGCTGGACGGTCCACCATTCCGGAGCGGGCACTGCCTTCAGACGGGAGTGATGAATCCAGTTCTTGTGTCCCTCGACCTTTGCTGCTGTATGGGAGATCAGCAGGACGGTGTGGGGTCCCTTCCACTTCTCTTGGAGAGGCTCATCCTTCCAGGTCCGAACGAGAATGGAATCGCCTGGCTGCAAGGAGTGGACAGGGGCATCCAGCGGGAGAGGCTGTAAATCTCTGGTATATCTGTGGAGAGAACAGAGAACAGCAGACAGAGAGCACATGTACTGAGATAAGAAGCCACACCCCATTTCCCACTCCCCTGCCAGAACCGGTGTACCGTTCATAGGCCATGCCCTTCCAAACATAATCTCGAAGGGACTGAGCCCTAACCTGCCCTTTGGGAGAGCGCGAATGCGCAGCAAAACAAGGGGTAAGGCATCAGGCCACTTAAGGGAAGCCTCTTGGCAAACCTTTGAGAGGTGCCGCTTAAGTATCTGATTTGTGCGTTCCACTACTCCACTGGCCTGTGGTCGCCATGGAGTGTGGAGCTTCCAGGGGATTTGCAGGCATCCGATATCTTTTGAACGACTTGGGATGTGAAGCGTGTTCTGTTGTCAGATTCCATCCACTGGGGGAGTCCAAAGCGGGGAATGATCTCCTTGACAAATTTAAGAGCCACCGTTTTGGCAGTGTTGTTACGGCATGGGAAGGCTTCAGGCCATCTGCTGAATCGATCCACCAAGACGAGAAGGTATCTGAATCCTTGGGTCCGGGGAAACACAGTAAAGTCTGTAAAAAGCAACAGAGGGTCCTATGGCACCTTTAAGACTAACAGAAGTATTGGGGGCATAAGCTTTCATGGGTAAGAACCTCACTTCTTCAGATGCAAGTAATGGAAATCTCCAGAGGCAGGTATAAATCAGTATGGAGATAACGAGGTTAGATCAATCAGGGAGGGTGAGGTGCTCTGCTAGCAGTTGAGGTGTGAACACCAAGGGAGGAGAAACTGCTTCTGTAGTTGGATAGCCATTCACAGTCTTTGTTTAATCCTGATCTGATGGTGTCAAATTTGCAAATGAACTGGAGCTCAACAGTTTCTCTTTGGAGTCTGGTCCTGAAGTTTTCTTGCTGCAAGATGGCTACCTTTACATCTGCTATTGTGTGGCCAGGGAGGTTGAAGTGTTCTCCTACAGGTTTTTGTATATTGCCATTCCTGATATCTGACTTGTGTCCATTTATCCTCTTGCGTAATGACTGTCCAGTGAGGTTCTTACCCACGAAAGCTTATGCTCCCAATACTTCTGTTAGTCTTAAAGGTGCCACAGGACTCTCTGTTGCTTTTTACAGTTTCAGACTAACACGGCTACCCCTCTGATACTTGACATCAGTAAAGTCTATTTGCCAAACCAGTCCTTGGCCTGGGGTAGGTTCTAGAGTGGCTGATGGCACTGACACTCCTGGTCGAGGGTTGTTCTTTTGGCAGACTAAACATTCAGCCTGTACCTGGGAGGCCAGGGGTCTAAGGCCAGAGGTTAGAAAATATTTACTCATAAGCTGGGTAAGAGCCTCCCTGCCAGCGTATAATTCTTTGTTTCTTCACCAGGGTCAGTTCTTAATGTCTTTTGTAGTCAGGAATTCCTGGATTTTGTGGTTTCAATGAAGCAAGTGTTCCTTCTTCTCTTTTCCTGAAACAGTGTGGTTCAGCATCATACAGGGGAGAGGTTACTAGCACATCACCCTGTAATGGTTTTGCTTCTTCTAGAAAAATCCAAAGGCACAGTAGGTCTGTCAGTGGACAAGGGAGAGGTTACTAGCACTTCACCTTGTCTTTTTTTTTCTTTTTCCTGCTGTCCAGAAGGCACAGCAGAGCTAGAAGGAGAAATAGGCTTATCATCAGTCGGGGAGTCCTCCCGAGGTGGAGGGGTCTTTTTACAGTGAGAAGCATGGGTCCAGGCAGTCAGTCCTTGGCACTTCACAGCGGTGTTGGTGGTTAACAGGACTTGGAAAGGGCCTTTCCAGTGTGGAGCCAAAGCAGTCTTTCGTTGATGGACTTTACGTAGACTCAGTCTCCTTGTTTCAATGAATGGCAGGGCTGCTGGGTCTTTGGGTAGCACTTCTTTTATCTGTGAGAAAAGAAACCTAACACATTTCATTAATGCCTGGCAGTGTTTTGCAGATCTCATAGTTGCTTGAGCACATTCAGGACCCCCTTTTCTTGGCTGTCAGCCAAGTCTTAGCTGTGGGCAGTGTCCTTGGATGGTTCCAGCGTCTTATCTTTGGACTGAGCTTGCTAGCTATTTTTTCCTCAGTTAACTCGTTCTGTTCTTTTTCCTTCTCCCCTTCTTGGCTTCTTTTAACCTACAAAGGAAACTTCCACTCTTCACTCATACACCTTTTCCCAACATTGAACACATGCACATTGCCATTATACAGTACATTAGTCTTATTATTCAATGTATGCCATGTACACCCTTCCAGTAAAATAACTTTATTACAGAGCTTTGGAGCAACAAACCAGGACAAGCACACCCACTTTTGAGGAGTCCGCTCGGTACAACCTCTGGTGTCCAATAGCTTTCCTCCCTCCCCAGCCCTCTGGCTAGAAATCTGAGGTAGCCAGAAGGATCCCATGGGCAATATGGGGAGTGGGTTAACCTTCCATGTCCTTGCTTCCAAAGACTGTTGGTATGCAAATTTTAACAACAATTTTTTTCAATTAAAAAAATCTGGCCAATGAAGTTTCTTTTTCTTACTTAAGCAAATGTATTAGACTTTAGTATATCACATTTTCCTGATTTATCCAAACACTTTGTATTCCAAGTTGAATAAAACAAGTATCTGCTTTTTGATTTAAACCTTCTATTTAATTTTGAACTAGGCTGTCTTATATGAAAATATTAAACCCAACAATTCTGGCCACAAGACAAACCCCACAAGACAGGACATAGAACACAAAAATAATTCCTATTGTACCAGTAAATGCATGGTACATTCAATGCTGTTCAGCTGGCATCCGTTTTCTCTGATGATCTGAAAGACAGAAGAACAGAGGTCTACCCCTTCTGGGCAGTCAGTCATTGCTTAAAATATTTCCTTTAGATACACACATACTCTTGTTGATTTTAGACAAAACAGAGGAATTACCCCATATTTCCTTGTATTTGTTTCATAGGCAGCCCAGGTTTCAGTGGCTTCTATCTTATTAGTTAGAAAATTGCATTAATACAGATGCTTTCTGGCTTGCTTCCAGATCCAAAGCTATCCACAGCTTAAAGATTCTTACTTAAAAAGGGTCACAATTAACTTTCCCAGACTTTTGATTGCCTTTTACTTCTAACTCCTGCTTTCAAACACCCAGTGATCTGAAAGAGACAACACAACCTATATTGGTAGGTTTGCATTTCTTTTTCCTCTGCTACAATATGCACTGCACATGTTCTGGGGAAAATGCACATCCTCTCCACAATTCAATTTCCACAACACTAGCCACATCAATTTCTACACAAGATGTAACTATTTCTTTTTTTTTGAACACCGGGTAAAGGCCATTTACTTAACATATAATCCAAAGGGCTATCCTCAGAGGGTTTGACCAGAGACCAGAGACCCACCCATCTGCCTGCTGACACTCTAACAGAGAATTACACAGAGATCAGAGGGAATTATGGCCTAATAGGATCTTATTACAGGAATTTTTACTAATACTGACCGCTACTGGGGACGGGACAGAGGATCCCAATTCAACCTCAGAGCTTCATCGCTCGCGATGGCTTCCACTCTGAGGAATTATGAATGAGAGGCTCAGTTGTGTCCACACACCTAACACCCAAATGTATAAGACAGAAATTCATTAACCGGAGTCGCCAGTAACTGTCACCGAAATATCGGGTCCACCTAGCTGAGAGCCAATAACAGCCAGACAGGGATAAGGAAGAGTTGCTTTATTCAGCAGAAGAAAGGAGAGCCTTGCACCTTGGTACAAAGACTCTGTCTTACACACATTTTAACATTCCAATTATTATCCAGGGGATTTGAAATCCTCATGCTTATAATTACTTACTCCTTTCCTTCCACTATGCCCTCAAAGTTTCCAACCTGTTTTCCAATCTCTCTATCTGTTACCTGTCCGCTTGGGCCCGATCCTGCTTTTCTCGCTGAACCGTCCCTTCCATGGGCACCGGCTTTTTCACTACCAATTTAGATAGGAGGGTGGGCTTCTCAAGTAGCCCCCACCCTTCCTGGTCTCTTCTCTTAAACATTCTTACTCACAAGGCCACCCGAGTCCTCCCTCATGAGGCTTGCCACTTGGGCAAAACGCATGACCCATTGGCATTTAACTATTCAATTTTCTCTTGTGGCAAACACACTGCTCTTACAGCATATGCTGAGCACAAATTATTAAATTTTGACAAGTCCCTGAAGGACTGGTACTTGCTTAGCCAGTGCTTCCTTTTCTGCCTGGAAGTCCTGTCTCAAGGCTTGCAACTTGCCCTGGGCGTAGGTTTGAGTTGCTGCCTGGTTCATGATCTGTGCTCCTAATTGCTCAATTCTAGTTATCGAGTACACAACTCTTCCCTTTTCTCCAACTTCTCTATTGCCCAGTCCTGCTACGACTGGGGTAGATCCACCTGACACCCTTCCCGGTCAACCGGGGTGGAGAGAGGAATGCTAAACCCCTCTCCGGTTCTCAGACTTACTGCGGCTGAGAGTAGGCACACTTTCATACTCACACACGTACGTCCAGACTGGCCACGTCTGTGTATAACGTTCAGAGAAGGTGCTGTGCAATCTCCAACTTGCTTCCTCTCTTGGGAGGGCAGTTCTTTTACACCCTGGGGTCTCCTGGGGCGTCTTTTCAGAGATTCCAGTCCAGGCCGGCTTCCTGTGGCTTCTTCAGCGTCCCCAAACCACACCGGCTCCAGGGTCGCAAAGGCAGACCGTTGGCTCTCACTGGACAGTTAAGCTTTGCAAATGTAATCTCAGCACTGTAACTTGTATTGCCTTTGGTTTGACTCTGTCTATATTTTTTTCACAGCCAGCTGGGGCTGAAAGCAGTTTTTCTTTGTATTTAGCCTGGTCTGCATTGATTCTTGACCTTGAACGCAGAGCAACTTTCTCTTTATCTCTGGACCAAGCTGAATTTCAAATTAACCCGTTCCTTTCCTCAATAGACAAATTGCTCCCATTGTGTGTCAGAGGCTTTTTGGTGATTAAAAGCTCCTCTGAGATGTATGATCTTATCTAGATTGAAGGTACCTTCTAGTGGGCATTGTTTAGATGAATTTTCATGTGTGTAATGAATCCAATTCTCTAAATACCTGCAGGTTTTAGGACCATAATGTACATACATGAAATAAGCTGGGATACCCTTAGGGGGTGAGAGGGAATCCTTAGACTGTCCCCCACCCATTTTCCAATCACACACACAGGGAGGATGCCCTGTCCGCTCTAGCGGCACATAAACTAAGGATCTCTCCCTACAGGGTACTCACACAGGAGAGGCTAACGAGGATGGCCACGACCCTCCTACACCTCCCTTCAGCAAAGAGTGTCGGCTAGTCTCAGAGAGACGGCACCGCTTACTCTCGTTGTATCCAGTGAGATGATCAGACTGTCAGTGGCTCACACAGAGAGGAAAAGAGGAGGGAAGATGGGTTCACACACTCCTAGACCCAGGTAGCCTCCTCGCCGGACAATGCCAGGCCGAGTTAGCCCACCATGGGTCGGATCTCCTAAAAGATCCTCTAGTTACCGGGCTTGCGTTAGATTAGTTCTGGTCACGAGCCAAAAGACTTAGTAGAGTACTCTGGGTGTCTTCCGGTAACTCTCAATTCACACTGGTGTACACACACACACACACACACACACACCCGCAAGGCCTCTATTTCCAGGTACTATTCCCAAGTACCACGATGCATCTACACTATGAGGCGGTAACAACCGCTCTTGAGGTGGTAAAAACCCCTCAGCACTGTTGCATACCCATGCATCTCTCAAATGCATATATGGGGGCGGCCAAACTAACAGGTCCCCAGAACCGCATACAACTACCTTATTGGGGGTGGCAAAACACTTCCCCAGAACCGCTCTGCATCTGACCTTCCTGCACAGTCAATAAGTTCAGATGGCGTGAGCCCAACAGGGACAGACGGCCCCATGGACAGTCCTCCTCCGACACCCCAATAGAGATTTCAAAAGGTCCCCTACCTCTATTGTGGCGCCATGGGGTTCGAAGGGGAACGATCCGTAGCAGCTGCCGGTGCCTCTGCGGGCATTGCCATCCCAGACAAGCCCCCAAATTGTCGGAGAATAACAGAGTTCTCATTTTTTGTTTGGGTACAGCAAGTCAGATGCTTTATTTAGCTCTCTATCAATTGCATAGAGGGAGAGAGCTAAACAGGTCTCTCAACAGGTAAACAATGACAGCAAGCATTTATACCTTTTGTTACAGACAATAATGAGCAACAGCTGCGTTTTGTTTATACAAAGGTCATTCTGATATCTTGTTTTGCTCACTAATGTAGACTCTTAGTCTACATTCCATATTATCTACACAAGATCGCAACAACTTCTCACACAGTTCTTTCCCACTCGCCTCACACATTCCTCGCTTCTACAAATCTCGTTATTAGGGTTACAGTTAGCCTGACTCTTGCTAACAAACTGTCATGCATTGCATCCCCTTCCTGTCAGTTCTTTCCCTGCTTCCACTCTCTGCTTGGGACTGTGTTCCTGTCATCTAATAAACTTTCTGTTTTACTGGCTGGCTGAGAGTCACGGTGAATCGCAGGAAAAGGGGTGCAGGGTCCTGACTCCCCCACACTCCGTGACACACCTCTAGAGCCCTTTTTAAATATTGGCATTACATTAACTATCTTCCAGTCATTGGGTACAGAAGCTGTTTTAAAGGACAGGTTACAAACCCTAGTTAATATTTCCGCAACTTCACATCTGAGTTCTTTCAGAACTCTTGGGTGAATGCCATCTGGTCCCGGTGACTTGTTAATGTAAAGTTTATCAATTAATTCCAAAACCTCCTCTAGTGACACTTCAATCTGTGACAGTTCCTCAGATTTGTCACCTACAAAAGCCAGCTCAGGTTTGGGAATCTCCCTAACATCCTCAGCCGTGAAGACTGAAGCAAAGAATCCATTTAGTTTCTCTGCAATGACTTCATCGTCTTTAAGCACTCCTTTTGTATCTCGATCATCAAG
>NC_088807.1:15592891-15615891 GCF_011386835.1 Chrysemys picta bellii | reverse complement strand
CATCGGACAGGTAGGGAGCTGCTCTGTTATCACCTCGGGCCATTATTTCTCTTCCTGCTCCTACTGACAGGCCACCATCCGGGAAGGGTCTGTCAGGCTCACACAGTTGGAGGGAGTTTCCTGCGGTGAAGAGAGCTGTCCATTCTCACTAAGAGGACATGCCCAGGCACAGCCACTGAGGAGCCAACCCCTCCTCCTGCACTCCCCAGGATGGAGACGTGCCAGTTTTCTGGAGAATTCCAGCATTGTCCTGATTTCGATGGGTCACTCCACTTGCTCTCTGATCCAGTACAGGGCCAATAAATGACTTGGGGCTCACTCCACATCCCTGGGTCATGAGGTCTGGCTGCTCCCTATTGCGTGAGAGAGGGCAGAGATGGAAAAGGCCCATGAGGCCCATCTGTCTGTCCCTTGGGGACCAGTGCAGGATTGTTACCTGTAGTCAGATCCCTAGTTATTCCATGGCTGAGGAAGTGCTGAGAAAATGCACTCATCCTTATGGAGCTGTACAGCAGAGATAAATCTCTTAAGACACAAATTTCCAGCCCTTATTGTTGCAACAAAAAAAAAATCATCCACACATGACCTGAGCGTAAATGCAGTGCAGCCTGCCTGAGTCTGCAGACAGCCGGGAATAATGGCTCTGAGCGGGGTGAGTGCCTCTTTTCATCTGAGTCCTGCTGGTTATTGCCGATCACTTTGCAGAGTCATCCAGCTGAGGTGTTTATAACACAATCCCCATGTGCCTAGGGGCCGTGAAACCCAACTGGACCCTAGCCAGAGGTCAAAACGCCGGCTTTCCTCGGCATCCTCCGCAGTGCAGTTCTGCACTGACCACAGACAAATCTGTGTCACATGGGAGAGCAAATTGAAGAGCAGCACGAAAGAAATTGACTTTCTTACCCAATGCAGTTACCAGAGGAATACAGTGCTGGTTTTCATATTGATTTGAATGTTTGATTTGTAAACCTTTCAGGTTTGAATTCCTTGAAACAGCCACAGTGCTTTCCAGGGTCTGTGCTCAGAAGCTATAGAAACTCGGCAGCGTTGGCACAGAATTTCAGCCAAGCTTCCTGAAGATCTCAAATCCAGGCCATTTACTCTTGATTTGTCCAACCTAATTCTCAATGTCCCCAGGGCTTGACCACCATGTCCGACCTTCCTCACCAAACTTGGAAGTCCAATGACTGGAGTCTTTTGGATCCATCTGCAGTCTTCCTCTGCAGATGCCTGCGAGGACCAGCAGTGCTTAGATCAGCAAGAATGGAGAGAAGAGAGGAGGGGGATTTCAGTACTAGTTTCCTTCCATCTCTGTCCCACTGGGCAGTACAATCTCCCCTTCCAAACTCCTGAGTCCTCTCCTATCAGGGCATGTTCTGATTCAATGTCTGACCCCGCCCACCACACTGCAGTAGGATTGAGCTGTTAAGAGACACTTGGCCAAACGCTGGGTCTCAGTTACATCCCCAAATAGCCAGAGTAACTCCAGTGAGGTCAGGCAAGTTCCTCGGGACTGACCCTAGCGTAACAGAGCAGAATTTTGCACAGTCTGGGGGTCACAGTTTGGTGGTCACTCTGTGGTCAGTACATGGTCACTGTCTTGGAAACAGCGGTTGTAGCTTCAGGAACAATAGCCCATTAGGGGAAAGGAATAAATACTACCTTCTCTGAAGGGACTTGCCCTGCCTCAGCCTCTCTGCACCAATCGGTGTGTCCTCTGAGAGACGCCTTTCCTGCCTACACGCCAAGTCTCTCCCTGGGGAGGGCAAGAGGTGGCCAAGCAGGGAAAGTCAGACTTCTGTTTCTGAATTTGCAGATGTGCCATTGAGCTGTGGAAGGCCTTGGGTGAAGAACCACAGCTCACCAGGGAGGTGCTGCAGCAGCTGCTGGACAAGCTCCAGCAGAGACGCCGGGAGGAGAAGAGCGGCAATGTGTCTCTGGCTGTAAGTGAGATTTGAGATGTCACTTTGCCAACCTGCCACCGCAGGGAGGATGGTGCATCTGTGTGTGCGCGGGAGCTTCACCCCTTCTTAGCTTCAGGCCATGGCTCCACTACACAATGAAGTCGACCTAACTTACCTCGGCATACAGCCGCCACAGCAATTCCATCCCTTGTGTGTGTCTGCACTTTGCTGCTCGTGTCGGCAGTGCACGTCCTCGCCAGAAGCGCTCGTCTTGATTGTACGGTCAGGGTGGGGAGGCTCCTGAAAGCCAGTTGACGTAAGCGACGCGGTGTCTACACTGACACTGCATCGACCTAACTGCATCAACCTGGACTCTCTGCCACTCGTGGAGAGATTTTTAATTATTATTGTTATTAATTTGGAACCGAGGGGCAGTTCTGCCGACGGGAAGGAAATTCCATAGTTAGGGTGATGCTGGGTGAGCGGCCTTGCGTTGACCTAACTCTGTAGTGCAGACTAGGCCTTAGTGTGTCCTGGCCACCTCCTAGCAAACCAAAGACGTGTAAAGAAAGTTTCCCCCAGGTAAAAGTTACAGATCTGAAGTGGTTTATCTGCTGGTCCCCTGGCTCAGTTGTCTTCTGCTCTAGATGGCCCTTTAGTGAGCAGCTGCAGTTTCGGTGTCTCTTGGCTCTGTAAACTGTGACTAGAGAGCTTCCCAGCATGGGATAATGAGATGTCCAGTACTTTTGACTTGGCCAGAAACACTGGGCCTATGCGAACGGATCTCCTCAGGATGGTTTCAGCCCGTCCAGTCATGGCTGGAAAGCCAAAGCACAGGGTCTGCACCATTAAGAGAAACAACGGGGAATAACGTCATCCAGACTCTTCTGATCTTTCCATAGGGCTCCATCCTGCTTTCGTTCCAGGAATGGGTGATGGTTCTGGAGCCTCAAAATGTCTCCTCCCCTCTCAGGAGCCAATCCTCTTTTCTAATACCCTGTGGAGGAAATGAGACATGAGAAAAGGACAATAGCGAATGGCAATGGGGGCAGGTGGCAGATTGGGATAGTTGACTGAAATTCTTTCCCCCCTCCAGGCAATGAGGACCATTTACGAGGTCCTTTTCCTGTGGGGATACCGAGAAGCCATCCTGGAAATGTATCCCCAGATGCTCATCCTCTGCGTCAGGCAAGTGCAGTATGTGATGGAGCTGCGCTTGCCAGGGACCTACGGGGCCAGCGAGACATCCAGCCCCGAGGAGGGGTCCAGCTGCCTCAGCCCCCTAAGGTAATGACTGAAAGGAAAAGGAAGAACAGATTTGTTCTGCTAAACACGTGTGCTCTGTTCATGGCCATCATTTGTTCGGGTGCTGTAGTTCGCCCAGGCTCAGTTCGGTGCAGGTCTCTCTTGAGGGGAAAGGGTTGAGAGCCGTGTGTTCTTGTGAGTCACACTCGCTCATCTGACTCCGTCCACAGGCCAGCTGCTTTCACTCCACAGTCAGGCAGCAGTCATGTTTGTGCATCCATCCCCATGTGCCACCTGCCAAAGCGTCAGTGGAAACACAGAGCGCCAGAGGCCACCTCAGGTGCTGTAAACTGACACAGCTTTGCTCGCTTACACCAACTAAGGATCTGGCCGCACATGCCCGCTTGTGTCCTGTTACCTGCCACAGTAAAGAATCAAGTATTCAACCGTATTGAGTGATGACACCAACCATCTTAAGAAGCTAGTGTCAGTAACTGGTTACAAACTCAATGAATCTGCAGTGTAGACAGGGCCCCTTGGGAAGGGAAGCACCATGATATCACACTGGATCTATCCTCGGGGTCGCTAGCTACTGCTGACCATGCTGTGTGTCCCAGGGCTTGTGCAGATTTGCCATGCTTGGGGGTGATCTCGTTGCCTGACACTGGGATTTTTTTGTCTTTAGCACGTCAGTGGAGGCTGTGAAGACTCTTTTTTCCATGCCCGGATACTGGAAGGAATTTGCCGGCATCCAGTTACAGCAGGGTTGGGACATGATATCCTCCCGATATTACTACTCGCAGGGGGTTGGCCTAATTGCAAGGTAGGAGCCCAAAGTTTCCTCTTCATTGGGTCTCTCTTGGCAATGGGATTTCCGTGTGAAATATTCCTCTGTTCCAGCTGCCATCTCAGCCCAGCAACTAGTGAGGAACTCTCTCTCCCCCTTGATAACCACAAGGGACTTTCTGTTCCATGTTCCAGAGCCATGATCGAGTTTGAGAACCCTCAGCTCCCTGCAGTTTTCAGAGAGGCCGTCACCATTGTCCAGAGTCAGAAGGAGGATGAGCAGAGACATATCGCCATGACTTTCTGCACTGAGGTGAGATTCATTAATTGACAGGCACAAGTGGGCTTTCTGCAGAGCAGCTCAGGCCAGTAAGCTCTGGGGCACATTGTCAGGAGCTCAGCAGCCTACAGCCAGCTAGCTCCTCTCCACACATGGATGGCTGTGGGGCACGGCAGAGAGAGGGAGGGAGAGACAGGGTGAGATCGCCCCTGGCTGGATGTGCCTAGATGGGATCATATGACAAGAGGAGGTGTTTCACCACTGCCCCAAGGCCATGCTTGTCTCCTCACCTTTTCTTGGGGTCTGCTTTTCTTCTGCCCCAGGGGATGTTCCATGGCACTCAATGGGGCCTGGAGATTCCCCTTTCCCTGCTGGTTTATTTGTGACTTATACATTAGTCTAACTTCTGGGAATGAACCAACTGAAAGAGCAGCAACTGGCTCCCTACACACCAGAGACTTTGTACGGGAGTAAGTGGCCATTTGGTAAAGATGACTGTCCAGGGAACAGACCCCACAGGAAGACCTCTGCTCCTCAACCGGATGTTGATTTGGCTCTTTCCAGTTGCTCCAGAGTCCTTCCATTGAGACGATAGTGACAAAATCAGAGCTCAAGGCGCAGCTCATGGAATGGACCCAGGACAAAAATCCCATCATACGTAGGCTCAGTCTGCGAGGCCTTGGCAGTGTTGTGCTCCAGCCAGCAAAGGTGAGAGGCGTGGATTGCCCGGGGACCGAGGAAGCCGATGTCTATCGAATAGCTCAGAAATGAGAGCGAGATCCCCACACAAGCCTTGTTGTTTAACGCACGGCACTCAAATGTTGGAGGTGCGTTACTGAGCGAATCAAGGCATGACATGGTCCCTGCTCCCGTGAGCTGACCCCTGATTGCAGATGTGATGCAATGGGGGAGGCGGGGTGAGCAAAGACAAAGGTTACAGTGAGCAGTTGGCACTGAGTGAGAGGAGAATGACTTTCTGCCCCGTTGGGGGGCTGTGCCAGCCGTGGTTTCTCATAGGTGGGAGTGGGATGGTCCAGCATGTGCTCCAGGCTGTCACCCAGGATAGTAATGAGCTGCCTTCTTCATTCCTGCAGGTGCAATTGTTACGGGCCCAGCTGCCAGCGATCATGGACACGTTCGATGACAGGAATGGAGTGTGTGTCATGGAGGCCATGCATAAAGCTGGAGACATCATCTACCTCCTCGACGGGGAGGGGCTTGGCTCCATCTCCCAGGACATTGCAGTCAGCCTTCGCCCCTTCATTGATGACGTAAGGCTTGGAACCGCAGGAGAAGCCCATTTCCCCCCCCCTCCACCTGCCTCTGATGCCCTTGTGTCTCTCTCCCCATCCCCTTGCCTCCCGCCCCTCAGCCCTGCCATGGAGCCTCCTAGGAGTGCCCCTGCCATGGGTGGGGAATCTCCTGCTCCGCCACCTCCCTGTCAGAGCTCTTCTCGGCAAACCTCAGCCTCAGCGCCCTGCTCCCAGCCCCTGCTGCAGCCTGGCCTGGGGGAGAGGGGCTGGCACTGGGCAGATGACCAGCTGTCTGGAGAACACCAGCCCCCAAAGAGGTGGAGATTCCCAGCAGGAAAGAGGTGGGTCGGGAATGGCCCGGCTCTCAGGGGAACTGAAGAGCAAAAGAACTGCTGTGTTTTGTAGCAGCACATCCCTGCAAGGCTCCAGCAGCTGCTTCTCCCCTTCCCCAGACCAGTCTCCAGCAGCCTTCCCACCCCCTCCCCTAATCTTCTAGGGGTCTAGGGTTCGGTGCTCTCCAGACAGAAATTGCGTCTGGGACACCAAGGGGCTGCACTGCCCTGCACAGTGTCTCAGGCCCTGTTCTGCACAAGTTGTCTATGGCGCTAGCCTGGTGGCCTCACTGCTCCCGCCAGCCAAGTCAGTTAACACAGGGGGAACCGGAGCAGCGGGCGGATTATGACTCTGTCGCGTTATGCTCTGATACTGCCTGGGTTTAACCAGGCTTCCCCACTCCCTGTGTGTCATTGCCAGGAGAGGGGCAATGTGCGCTCCGCTGCCATTTTACTGCTTGGCAAGGTGTTGAGCAGGGTGAAGGACCCGGACAAAGGCCTGGTGCAGCAGGAAATGATCAACTGCTTGCTCCCGCTGCTGCTGCATCTCGAAGACCAGGAGGAGCGTGTGACACTGGTAAGTGCCACCGTCCTTATTTCCTTATAAGCAAAGAGCCAGAATCCCCTGGGGCCCCCACTCCATTAATGGCCAGAGCCTCTTGCCCAAGCAGAGTCTTCTCCTCCCTGCTTCACTCCATGCTGGAGTCTAGGGCCTCATCCATCCCCACAGCACATAGCACAATTTGGAAGAAAAGCCTTCTTCTGGGAAAGAGTCCTGACCCTCTACTGCAAAGACAGGCCTCAGGCCTTTGGGCTGCTGCATCCAAAGGTTCCCAACAAGAGGCAGCAAAAGAAAAGGGAGCATAAATCTGTAAGTGCCCTTCGGTTCAGGGAGCTGGTATCTGCCCACAGCCTTCTGGAAAGTGGGTGCAGCTGCCCTGCCTTCTTCCCTGGAGCTCCTGAGAGACCTTCTCCAGCAGGTCCTCGCTTCCCAACATTCACCGGACGTTGCCTTCTTTCGTTGGGCCAACTGGGATGTGGAGGGAAGCCTGATCCGTGTGCCTCTTTGGTCCGACTCTTTGGGATCCCAAAGCTGACTCACGCTCTCATACAGTTTCTTTGCATAGAAGGACTGAGTTGTGGAGATCTCTTATGACTCTTTCCAGGGCCACCCATAGGGGGGCACTGGGCCTGGGACAACCCCCCCCCCGTCCACCTCCCACCCCCACTCCACCCCTTCCTCCAAGCCCCCACTCCACCTTTTCCCACCCCTGCTCCTCCCCCATCCCACCCCTATTTCTCCCCTCCTCCCAAGCCCCTGCCCTCTCCTCTCCCGAGCGACGTTGGGTGCTGGCGAGGTGGGGTATAACTTAGTCGGGCCGGGACTACTGCTGCTGGCCCCAGCACAGCCCAGGTCCTGCGTCCCCCTGAAGTGCGGGGCCCCCCAAAGCAGAGGGCCCTGGGCAACCGCCCCAAACCATCCAAAGACAGGACGGCTCTGGCTGTCTCCAGCCAAGTCTCAGTTCCCTCTCCTGAGCACAGTCCTGTGTAGAACAAATAACAGGAATCTCCACTAGCAGGAAAAGCGAGAGAAAAGGGACAGGGGAAGGTTCGATGTCCCCCAGACAATCCCTCTCTCAGTGAGAACCCTCTTGGTCTCACCTTCTCTTGCAGAGATGTAAACTGACGCTCTTCCGCTGCGCAGTGTTTCTCAGGTGGGCTCATTTGAAGAGGCTGTTCCGCAGCATGGCCTGGGATGGCTCCTCGCAGCTCCTGAAGTGTGTCTGGAAGTGCTTGGTAGGTGGATTCCTTGTGCCTTGAGAGTGGTGAATGGTGACTTGAGGGAGACCTTTCTAACCCCACACCCTGAGTACCCATCCGCTTCGGTCGGGCGGCAGGACTCTATTCCAGGCTCTCTGCTGGTTCATTTCTGCATGAGTTACAATCCCTTCACATTTTTCAAATTTTTCTCCACAACTGTCAGACCTCCAAACTTGTGTCTTTTAAAATGAAAGCTGAGGTTCTGGAGAACACACTAGTAACTCCAGAGAGGTGCTGCTATAGTGTATGGGCTCATACTGGCTGTTGCTTTGCCCTGGCTGTGTGCTTTGGCTTTCCTGGCCCCTTCGCTGTGGGAAGAACATGTCATTTGTATATTGCGCATTTCTTCCTTCTTCCCTCCTAGATGCAGAACAACGAGAGACACATCCCCAAATTCCTGTTCCAGGCCTTAGAGTACCTGGAAAGCTCACAGACAACAATAAGACATTCTGCAGCCCTGTTCATTGGTAAGCAGAGAAATTCACTTGATCTTTTTTGAACTGCTTCCTTCAAAGCCCTTTTCTAGACTTCTGGTGTGTGTGTGTGAGAGAGAGAGAGACAGAATTAACATGTATTCCAAGATTAAGGGAGCAATTTAGCTGTATTGATTGCACCAACTTCCCCTGCCCACAACAACTCTTTGGCTGCGCCTAGTGGAAACCCGCATGATGTGAATTCAATCTCCTTTGGAAATCAGCCTCTCAGTAACTTCTGGGCATCAGATGCTTTTATGTGCTTTGTGAGCAGATGGAAGGAATGTATTGAATTTCCCAAGGGCTGTCTTGGGGGAATGGCTGCACCTTTAGCAGTTTTCAGCGAAGGATTTGAAAAGTAATGAGATCCATTGTATGTCTAGGAAAAACTATCCGCCATTACTGCGACTTGTTGTCTGAAACCGTGACTGAAGATGGCATCTCCCGCCTGTATGAAGGTAAGGAAATAGCTCTGTGTGTTTGTGCCTCTGTGGGAAGTACAGGGGTGCAGCACAAGGCCTGAACACAGGTTTGAATGTGTCCCTCTCTGGCTAAGGACAGCGTTTAAAGAAGAAGGATGGTCACACGAGCTTTCATCGAGGTCCCACAAGATGTGTACGGGAGCAGGGGATAAACATCCCTAGCTCCTAGCATAGAGGTAGCCTTAGAGCTGTGTGGGGAGACTGTCTTCAGAAAGGTCAGAAAGTCTCTAAAGGAAGGCCGGGCAGAATTTGAAAAGGGCTGTTGTTATTATTAAGCATGATGATGATGATGACAATTACCCTCTGTAGGGAAAAATTCATCACCTGCCCTCTCTGTAATGGAGTGATTGCAGGCCAGGGAACCACTCAGAGGTTGGTTATCAGCTCATAGGAAATCCCCTGAGTGCACATGGGAAACATCTTTCCCTGTGACCTCTTAAGGAATGAAGGCACAGGGCCACAAAGGATTTCAGTCTAAATTTCTTTGCGGATCTGTGCATAAATGTTTGATGATTTAACACCTCTGCTGTTGACACTTTTTTGTTACGTCCCAGGAACAATTGCCCCCACCTGCCTGTGTTTTAGTGTGTGGACATGTGTGTGGACGTGTGTATCCTGGGGGAGGGGGAAGTTACGCACAGAATGGGGTCTCCTCTCTGTCCAGGGCTATTTTGGGAGTAGCAGAGTTGTTGTTTCTGTGCCCGCAGACTCTTGGGTAGTTAATAGCATGTGGCGACGGCCATCTGAAGGGGAGATTTCCTAGGCACCAGTCACATCAGCACCATGGGGCTTTCAACCCGTTTCCTCTTTGTTTCAGCTTTTCAGGAAGTGCCTTTGACATCTGACAGGACCACAGGGTGGATCCTCAGGAGATATTACAAATGGCTGCAGAAGCTTGGAAATCTTGTGTCAGGTTCTGCATTCGACTAGGGAACTGTGACCGACACAGAAGACCTCTTTGTCCTGCTATGGTACGTCCAACAGACGCTTATCAACTTTTTGGTGTCCCGAGCCTCTGTTTGCCAGAAGCTGGGAATGGGTGACAGGGGATTGATCACTACATGATTACCTGTCTGTTCATTCGCTCTGGGGCACCTGGCATTGGCCACTGTCAGAAGACAGGATACTGGGCTAGATGGACCTTTGGTCTGACCCAGTTTGGCCTTTCTTATGTTCTTATATTTGGAACCGGGACTGAACAATGAGGTGGATATTGGCAGATGACACAAAATTATGTAGAAAAACAACAAGGAGTCTGGTGGCACCTTAAAGACTAACAGATTTATTTGGGTATAAGCTTTCGTGAGTAAAATCCTCACTTCTTCAAGGCCACACAGGCATGAGAGACAGGATAGCGGCACGGACTCTGGTCTCTGGGCCACACAGCCCCGACGGAGAGGGCGGCCGCACGGACTCTGGTCGTTGGGCCACACAGCCCCGACGGAGAGGGCGGCCGCACGGACTCTGGTCGTTGGGCCACACAGCCCCGATGAAGAGGGCAGCCGCTCGGACTCTGCTCATTGGACCCCACAGCCCCGACGGAGAGGGCGGCCGCACGGACTCTGGTCGTTGGGCCACACAGCCCCGACGGAGAGGGCGGCCGCACGGACTCTGCTCATTGGACCCCACAGCCCCGACGGAGAGGGCGGCCGCACGGACTCTGGTCATTGGGCCAGACGGCCCCGACGGAGCAGGCGGCCGTATGGACTGTGGTCGTTGGACCACACAGCCCCGACGGAGAGGGCGGACGCACGGACTGTGGTCGTTGGACCACACAGCCGCAATGGAGAGGGCGGCCGCACGGACTCTGGTCGTTGGACCCCACAGCCCCGACGGAGAGGGCGGCCGCACGGACTCTGGTCGTTGGGCCCTACAGCCCTGACGGAGAGGGCGGCCGCACGGACTGTGGTCGTTGGGCCACACAGCCCCGACGGAGAGGGCAGCCGCACAGACTGTGGTCTCTGGGCCACACAGCCCCGACGGAGAGGGCGGCCGCACGGACTCTGGTCGTTGGGCCACACAGCCCCGATGGAGAGGGCAGCCGCACAGACTGTGGTCTCTGGGCCACACAGCCCCGACGGAGAGGGCGGCCGCACGGACTCTGGTCGTTGGGCCACACAGCCCCGACGGAGAGGGCGACCGCACGGACTCTGGTCGTTGGGCCCTACAGCCCTGACGGAGAGGGCGGCCGCACGGACTGTGGTCGTTGGACCCCACAGCCCCGACGGAGAGGGCGACCGCACGGACTCTGGTCGTTGGGCCCTACAGCCCTGACGGAGAGGGCGGCCGCACGGACTGTGGTCGTTGGACCCCACAGCCCCGACGGAGAGGGCAGCTGCTCGGACTCTGCTCATTAGACCCCACAGCCCCGACGGAGAGGGCGGCCGCACGGACTCTGGTCATTGGGCCAGACGGCCCCGACGGAGCGGGCGGCCGTATGGACTGTGGTCGTTGGGCCACACAGCCCCGACGGAGAGGGCGGACGCACGGACTGTGGTCGTTGGACCACACAGCCGCAATGGAGAGGGCGGCCGCATGGACTCTGGTCGTTGGGCCCCACAGCCCCGACGGAGAGGGCGACCGCACGGACTGTGGTCGTTGGGCCACACAGCCCCGACGGAGAGGGCAGCCGCACGGACTGTGGTCGTTGGGCCACACAGCCCCGACGGAGAGGGCGACCGCACGGACTGTGGTCGTTGGGCCACACAGCCCCGACGGAGAGGGCAGCCGCACAGACTGTGGTCGTTGGGCCACACAGCCCCGACGGAGAGGGCGACCGCACGGACTGTGGTCGTTGGGCCACACAGCCCCGACGGAGAGGGCGACCGCATGGACTCTGGTCGTTGGGCCACACAGCCCTGACGGAGAGGGCGGCCGCACAGACTGTGGTCTCTGGGCCACACAGCCCCGACGGAGAGGGCGGCCGCATGGACTCTGGTCGTTGGGCCAGATGGCCCCGACGGAGCAGGTGGCCACACGGACTCTGGTCGTTGGGCCACACAGCCCTGACGGAGAGGGCGGCCGCACGGACTCACCAAATAGGGTTAGTGCCATGGTGGGGAGACCTGCCCGCGAGAGGGGCCCATTACCCCTCCATGAAATCCCCCCACTGTCCTCTACTAATCGGTCAGGGTTTCACACACACCCTTTAGGCCATCCCAGAAGGGAAATGTATCGATCAGAATAGGTAGTGCCCGAAGGTCTAGGCAAGAAGCCGCCGATCTCTGGAGCTCCATGTTTGCGTGGCTGGCAGCATCGCCCTGGAAGTCGCAACACAACGCTGCGTGGAAGAGGCCGTCTCGTTCCAAGGGTGTCTTTTGCAGAAATCACGGCCTAGACTTCAGGCTATACCTGTTCTGATTTGTACATGTTTCCCTTCTGAGATGGCCTAAGGTAGGAGTGAAACCCTCACCAATTGGTAAAGGGTGGTGGGGGGACTTCTTAGAGGGATCACGGGATCCTTTTGCGGGCAGGTCACTCCACTACAGCACTTCCTTGTTTGGTCAAATCCCCTCTCGGGGTGGTTCTACAGGGCTGACGCCCACTTCAATTGATAGAGGACAGAGGGAGGAGATATCAGAGGAGATATACAACCCCCTTCTGGATGGGTCACCCTGTCCCGGAATATCCCCCGATTGGTCAAATCCAGTCTCCCGGTGTGTAAAATGCTGGTTGCCCCTGCCAAATTTTAGTAAAAGAAGGGACGAAAGGCATGGATCTTTTGGGTTATATATAAGGTGGCCATCTTGGACTTTGGAAAAAATGTTGTGACCTTTTGCCATTTGCTACATTATTTTGGGTTGGGAAGCACACTCCCACGCACGGATTGAATCCGCGTAGATAGGGTCTAACATCCAGGCAGAGACGACGCAAAGAGGGATAGGGAGGGGTTTTAGTTAGGTCTATACTCGCCCGTTCCTGCGTCCAGCATAGAAGTCCATCCCTAATGTCCAATGTCAAGAGAACAGCGTCCGTCCGTCGCTGTTACTGCAAGAGAAAGTAGAGAGAACATCAACATTACCTCATGGGTCTAATTGTTTGTGAGAGTGGAGCAGTTCCAGAGTTAAAGTTTTGTTAATCCGACTCTTCTCTATCCTATCCTAACCCTTTTCCCCGTAGTAAATGATGTCTGGTTTGTGTGGTTACCACTGTGTGGCCTTATTTTCTTGTGCTAAGGCAAGCTCTGATAGACGAGCTTTACAAAGGGGACCATGTGGGAAGAATTTACTGTAAGATTTCCCTGCATCTACTGAATGGGGTTTGGGTTCTGCCCTCTTTAAAGGAAGGAAAAATCCTTACAGGTGATCCTACAGGGCTGAAACCCACTGTGATTACTTAGTAATCTGTCCTACTCACCACGATGTTTGTGACCCTGTATATCATAGGGAGGTAGCCCATGGGGCATTAGGAATCTTTTGATTTCAAATGGACACTTGTGGTGTACAGATGAAGGACAACATTCAAATCCAATGTGCCCAGAGACTGTATGGACACTGAATGTATTGAGTACATACTTTTATCTTTAATCTGTTCATTAAACAAAGACAAAGGAGCAGGGTTAGGAGGCTGGGCACTGACTTCCCCAGGATCATTCCTCTCCTAGTAATTCCCATTACAAATCTCCTGTCAAGGAAGAGCCTGAGGAAGTGTGATCAGTGGAACTACCCGGAGCACCAGAGAAATCAGGGCCCTGAGCTGAGAAACAACAAGCCTCAGCCAGTTCACGTTAATTCACTGTCCTCAGCACAGAAACCCCTGAAGCACCTGAGGATTACTTGAAAGGTTTTATAGACTAACAAATTTATTAGAGCATAAGCTTTCGTGGATGCATCCGAAGAAGTGGGCTGTAATCCACGAAAGCTTATGCTCTAATAAATTTGTTAGTCTCTAAGGTGCCACAAGTACTCCTGTTCTTTTTGCGGATACAGACTAACACGGCTTCTACTCTGAAACTTGAAAGGTTTTGAGAGGGTTGGGTCTGCAGAGCTAGAGATGAAGCCTATTAACGGCTGGTAAATCAAGGACAGAGTATAATTTTTCATGTGGCTAAGGGTGTGGATGTGGTCACCCACAGCAGAAATGCATCTTTGTGTTGAGATCCCAGGGAGGAGGGGGAAATCCCAGAAGCTAAGAGAGACAGAGAAAGTCTCTTTGACACCCCGGCAGTAGGGAGAAGCAGCGTGTCTCCAGCAGCAAAGGGAGGTGCCGAGATGAACTCCTGCAGCAGTGCCCTCAGAGACAAAGGGGTCCAAGAGGTGCCTGTCACTGAACAAGCTGTTCCAATTGTTCACAGCCAGAGTTCTGCAGTTGAGGAAAGCATAGACCTGGCCCTAGAGAGCACCACGGATGGTGGCTTACAGGGGGCGCCAGGAAAGGAAAACAGGGAAAGGCCTTTTGAAGAAGATGGGAAAATGTCTAGGAAAGCTTCAGTGGGAGAGAACGAAAGCCCTGACCAACCCTCTCAGCAGGTGTGTGTGCCCAGCCAGGACCCTGGGGAAGTCATGTTGTTAGCACAGGAATGTCCTCATGCTGGTCACCTGGGGATGGACACCCCACACAGAGGGGCTGACTAAACCTCTACCTGCCCCCAACACTCCCCCAGGCCACCAGCCTGGAACTCAGCCTCAGAGCGTGAACTGTGGAGCTGACCTTTCAGAGGAAAGCAGTCACACAGCTAACCCCTCGAGGACATGGGGTGGTGGCAGATGGGCTCTCCCTCCAGGCCCCAGGGCATATGTCCGGTTTTACGCTGCTGCGCTCAGGCACATGTGATCCCCATGGGGAGCGGGAGTTGGGATTCACCAGGACATCCATTTTGACGTACTTAAGGGAAAGGACGATATCCCTTTAAGGCAAAATTCAGCCTCTGCCAAGGGTTTGAATCCAAGGAGCCTTCAGGCTGAACATGCCTGTGTGTGAAGATGGAAATGACCCGGCTGGCTGGGGGCGGGGGTGACTTCCCCTTGCCTGGCAGCACAAAGGAAGCAGCGGAAAGAACGCTGCTGGTGTCAGGGACACCTGGACAGAGGGAGGATTTTCTTAACCCCCAGAGCCCTTCAGGAAAGGGGGCTGGAGAAGGACTCAGTCCTGGGGGTGAGGGCGTCAGGTTGACCCCAAGAGGGGAGATGTGCTTCTTGCAGATGTGCAGCCCTGGGGTTGGGAGATAGCTCCAGACAGGGCCTCCCAACGTGCAGGAGCACCCTGCATCTTCCCCTCACCAGAGTCTGCAATCCCCAGGGCCGTCCCTTACCTGCTGTCCCCGTGGTCCCCCAAATTATGGTGACGTGAACATGCAAACGCTGGCGGGGCGGGAGGTTACCTGGTTACTACTGCCAGGGCCATCGCTAGGGGGTGCCAGGCCTGGGACAACCCCCCGTCCATGCCAGGCCCCACCCCCAACTCTTCCTGCCCCTGCTTCACCACCACTGCAACCCTTCCCCCAAGCCCCCTTCTCTGAGCGATGCGAGGAGCCGCAGAGTGGAGCAGGCTGGGGCCGGGGCGCTCTGCTTCCTGACGGTGAGTGTGGGGTCGGGCCCAACCCCTGCTGCTGGTGCCAGGCCCCTGATAATCCTCTGGGTTGTCCTGGGCCCCACGCTTCTGCATCCCCCTGAAGCGCGAGGCCCCCCAAGGCGCGGGGCCCGGGGCCACCGCCAGTTCCTCCTAGCCACGGCTCCCTGCTCCCCACTCCACAGCAGCCAGGCATTTAACCGCCTCCCTGCTGGACTGTGCCAGGTAGCGTACCATGGGGAGGGGAGGGCAGGGGGAGAGTGTGGGGGGGCCGAGCTGCAGCGGAAACAAGTCACGTGGGGGGAATGTGGTAGGGGCAGGGAGGTTGCGTAGGGCGCCATAAATTCTAAGGACAGCCCTGGTGACACCACAGCCCCAAGACTGTGACTAGATGCAGGATCTGTGCTGAAGGGACCCCGGAGGGAAAAGAAGAGCCAATAACTGAAGACAGACAAAGGTTCAGGAACGAGGTAAACGTCACAATGGGGATTGTCCAAACCAACTTCAAAGGCCGAGGATCTAAACAAACGGCACGGGATGCCATCAATCCTTGTGAATGCTCTTTTGCAACGCGTGAATTGACGATAATGTTTACTCCTGTGAAAAGGGATAAAATGCCCAATTCTTGGGAAGGGAAACCATTTCCATCCTGCTCATGCTTACTGCTGGCAGAAGGTAGGGAAAGGCAGAGATTCCATCATTCCAGACCTGTCAAGGTATAACACATCCACTGCTTTCCCCTCATCCACAGAGCCAGTTATCTCCTCATAGAAGGCAATTAGGTTAGTCAGGCATGACTTGCCCTTGGTGAATCCACGCTGACTGTTCCTGATCACTTTCCTCTCCTCTAAGTGCTTCAGAATTGATTCCTTGAGGACCTGCTCCATGATTTTTCCAGGGACTGAGGTGAGGCTGACTGGCCTGTAGCTCCCCGGATCCTCCTTCTTCCTTTTTTAAAGATGGGCACTACATTAGCCTTTTTCCAGTCATCTGGGACCTCCCCCGATCGCCATGAGTTTTCAAAGATAGTGGCCAACGGCTCTGCAATCACATCAGCCAACTCCTTTAGCACCCTCTGATGCATCGCATCCGGCCTCGTGGACTGTGCTCGTCCAGCCTTTCTAAATAGTCCTGAACCACTTCTTTCTCCACAGAGGGCTGGTCACCTTCTCCCCATGCTGTGCTGTCCAGTGCAGCAGTCTGGGAGCTGACCTTCTTTGTGAAGACAGAGGCAAAAAAAGCATTGAGTACATTAGCTTTTTCCACATCCTCTGTCACTAGGTTGCCTCCCCCATTCAGTAAGGGGCCCACACTTTCCTTGACTTTCTTCTTGTTGCTAACATACCTGAAGAATGTACCTTCTTGTTACTCTTAACATCTCTTGCTAGCTGCAACTCCAAGTGTGATTTGGCCTTCCGGATTTCACTCCTGCATGCCTGAGCAATATTTTTATACTCCTCCCTGGTCATTTGCCTAATCTTCCACTTCTTGTAAGATCTGTGTTGTATATCGACCTGGGTAGGTGGCTGGTCCTTTAGGATCTGAAGAACCCTTTTGTTTGATGGAATTGGCTTCAAATAACCACTCGGCAGTAAATGCAGTGTTTTTGGTGGCAATAAAAGGACTGGAATGCCTAAGGAGATTGCTTTTCTGACTTCTTGTTAGCGAGTGGGGTGAAAGAGAAGTTTACTTTGGTTGCTGGTTTGGTATCTCTTATCAGAGAATGACCACTGCTTTTTGGGGGTGCCTGCCCCATTTCTCAGCACTTTGTCCTGAATTTACTATTCTCAGTTATGACCCACTAAGGGCTTCTCTACATCACGCAGCTCTTAGCGACAAGGCTGGGTCGACAGTGTCTTGTCGCTAAAAGTCAGTGTGTGTGAACGCTCTTTTGTGGTATTTTGTTGGCACTTTTGCCGACAAAATACTTCCAGCCCCGCGAGCGGCATAAGCTTTGTCGGCAGGAGAGCGCTCCTGCCGACAGAGCAGCATTCACACCGCCGCTTGTGTCGGCAAAACGTTTGTCTTTCGCGGGGGGCTTTTTTAAGTACCCGCAAAAGAGAAAAGTTTTGTCGACAACCGTGCAGTGTAGACATACCCTAAGGCACAGTGAGAGATGGCTTTTGCTCTTTTGCCTACTGCTAATGACAGGGAGCTAACACAGGAGAAAGCAGAGGCAGGCAGGTGGACCACAGTGGCCAGGAGGAAGGGAGAAGAAACAGCAGATGAGTGGCTGGAGAACGTGGGCATCAATCCTGCTACCTCTTGCATGCAAGGCACAAGCTCTACCGCTTGAGCTAATTCCCCACCTCTGGCTTGTGGGTAAGACACATACAAAGTGAGGGCTCTGGGGTGTGAAGTGGAAGAGAGCGTCAGATGGGGGGATGCTTATAGTTGGGGAAGGGGTCCCGAATCCTGGATCTCAGCCACACGCCTCGGCACAAAGACCAATGGTCCCTGCAGGACGTGTGTCACGGGAATAAGAGTTAGTAATAAGAATAAGCAACACACTTAAGAAGAGAACATGACTTTTATCTAACCCAACATAGCCAGGAGCAGCCCCAGCTCAGGATCCTCAACCGGACTCACCCCAACTGCCGGGCACAGCGTCCAGTTAACAGCCCCCCCTTGGCCTGGCTGGACACCCACAGACACATGGCCACACGCAGCCCTTCCCTGCTTTGGCTCATTCCACGCTGTCTGTACGCCTCGATTGTGGGCTGCGCTCAGGAGGCCGTGTGGGAGACCAGTTTGCAGTCCCCTGACAGAGAACTACAGTTCACATCAAAAGCTGATCTAATAATGATCCCGGGGGAACGTGTGAGCTCACGCTCCCTGGCCACAATAAAAAGACATGATCCTACTGGGGTCTCTTCTATATGACCTTAGAGACTAACAAATGTATTTGAGCATAAGCTTTCGTGGGCTACAGCCCACTTCATCGGATGCATGTAGTGGAAAATACAGTAGGAAGAGAGAGATATACACAGAGATATGAAACAATGGGTGTTACCATATACAACATAAGGAGAGTGATCAGTTAAGGTGTGTACGGGGAGCGAGTAGCTCAGGGTGCAGGGAGGGGGTAGCTAGGGGCTGTGTGCAGGCAGGGGGTAGCTCAAGGTGCAGGGAGGGGGTAGCTAGGGGCTGTGTGCAGGCAGGGGAGTAGCTCAGGGTGCAGGGAGAGGGTAGCTGGGGCTGTGTGCAGGCAGGGGGTAGCTCAGGGTGCAGGGAGGGGGTAGCTAGGGGCTGTGTGCAGGAAGGGGAGTAGCTCAGGGTGCAGGGAGGGGGTAGCTAGGGGCTGTGTACGGGGAGGCGGTAGTTCAGGGTGCAGGGAGAGGGTAGCTAGGGGTTGTGTGCAGGCAGGGGGTAGCTCAGGGTGCAGGGAGGGGGTAGCTAGGGGCTGTGTGCAGGAAGGGGAGTAGCTCAGGGTGCAGGGAGGGGGTAGCTAGGGGCTGTGTGCAGGCAGGGGGTAGCTCAGGGTGCAGGGAGGGGGTAGCTAGGGGCTGTGTGCAGGCAGGGGAGTAGCTCAGGGTGCAGGGAGGGGGTAGCTAGGGGCTGTGTACGGGGAGGCGGTAGTTCAGGGTGCAGGGAGAGGGTAGCTAGGGGCTGTGTGCAGGAAGGGGAGTAGCTCAGGGTGCAGGGAGGGGGTAGCTAGGGGCTGTGTGCAGGCAGTGGGTAGCTCAGGGTGCAGGGAGGGGGTAGCTAGGGGCTGGGTGCAGGCAGGGGAGTAGCTCAGGGTGCAGGGAGGGGTACCTAGGAGCTGTGTGCAGGCAGGGGGTAGCTCAGGGTGCAGGGAGAGGGTAGCTAGGGCTGTGTGCAGGCAGGGGAGTAGCTCAGGGTGCAGGGAGGTGTACCTAGGAGCTGTGTGCAGGCACGGGGGCTCCCGGTGGAACTCCCAGCTTTAGGGGGCGAGGCCTTGGGGCTCCCGGCTTCAGCCTCCCTGCTGCTCCTGGCTTGGGGGCCGGGGAGGTTTGCTGGCTTGAGCCCCGCGCCGCTCCTGGCTTCAGCGCTGGGGCTCGCTGCACCGGGTTTCAGCCGCGGGGCTCCATGGCCCCCATGAAAGGGCTCGCGGCCCCGGACCCCCGGCTGACAACCGCTGATCAGACCAAAACAAGGTTGGTAAAACCACAGGTCCGAACAGCAATGGCCGAGTCTTGGGGTTAGTCCTCCAGCCCCAGGGGAAAAGCTTCAGCCGGCCCCTCCCGCTCCCCTCCCAATTGCACCTGTGTGGCCAGGCAAACATGAATGATCAGTTCCGCTGGCTCCAAACCTCCCTCCCCACCCACTTCCACCGTGGCTCTTTGCCCACATTGTGCCCCACGGGGGAAGCCGGCCATGCTGCCCAAGCCAGGCTGGGCAGGGAGGGGGCCCCTCGTCTCTGCTAGCCAGAGGCCGGGAATGGGCGACAGGGGACGGGTCACTGGACGATCCCTGTTCTGCTCAGTCCCGCTGGGGCCCCCGGCACTGGCCGCTGTCGGCCGACAGCACACGGGGCCAGATGGACCCTTGGTCTGACCTAGCCCGGCCGTTCCTACGTTCTATGGGCAGGGGCTTGTGGGGCTGCAGCCCCCTACTGTGTATCCCCCCCGCCCCATAGCCAGCAGCCAGCGCAAAGCTCACACCCGCCACAGCAGCAGGGGGCGCTGCTGGTCTGGGGCTGCTCCCACAACCTGCTCCAGCCCCCCCTCCCCGGGGCCGGTCAGGACCTGGGGGCGTGTCCAGGGGCCCAGGACTCCCCCCACGTGGGGCAGCCTAGCACAGGATGGGAAGTTCCGGGTCTGGCCTCCAATCACAGCCGCAGTTGCTCTCTGCACACGCCAATCAGCGCCAAGGAACGCACATTTAACCGCCCTGCCTGGATGGGTGACGGCTTAAATACAATAGGGGAAAAGGGGTGTATTGGCACCAATCAGAAGCTGGGGAGGGATGATAGGCATGTGGGAGCGCCAATCAGACACCAGCGAGAATCTTAGTGTCTGTGGACGGAGCTGGCAGCACGGGGGAGGGGAATCTCCAGTTGGGCCCTTACCCGCTGCTCCCCGGGAGCCTCCCCCAGGGCAGAGCCCCCGGCCCGGCCCCGCCCTCCCGGTCCCGCCCCTGCCCCAGGGCGGCCCCGCTTGGGGAGAAGGGGAGAGACCCCCCAGGTAGCGATGCCCCGGGCTGCGGGGGGCGGGGCTAGACACGCCCGCGGGGGGGGCGGGGCGGGAACATGTTGCCTGCAAGAGCCCGGCCCCACCCCTCCCTAACGCGAAGCTTCCGCCCCGCTCTGGCGTCACTTCCGCCCCGCTTCCGGGGCTAGGGGCTCGCTGGGTCTGGCCCCGTCACACCCTGAGCCCGGGGCTGGAATAGCAGGTGGGGAGCAGCCTGTGGGGCAGGACTGTGGGGCAGAGCTGGGGGGGCGGTTGGAGGTCCCAGGGCTGGAATAGCAGGTGGGGGGCAGCTTGTGGGGCAGGACTGGGGGGCAGAGCTGGGGGGGGGCGGTTGGAGGTCCCAGGGCTGGAATAGCAGGTGGGGAGCAGCCTGTGGGGCAGGACTGGGGGGGCAGAGCTGGGGGGGGCGGTTGGAGGTCCCAGGGCTGGAATAGCAGGTGGGGGGCACTCTGAGAGTCAGGACTTAGTAGACATCAGAAAACGCACACAGGCGAGAGGCCGTATAAATGTTTGGACAGTGGGAAAAGCTTGAGTCGGAGATCACAGCTTATTACAGCTCAGAGACTGCACACCGGAGAGAGGCCAGAGAAATGCCATGAGTGTGGGAAAGGTTCCCCTGAGCGATCAGCCCTTACTGCCCAGGAGAGACCCACACGGGAGAGAAACCCTGTACAGGCCTCCACTGTGCGGAAAAGCTTCAGTGACCACTCAAAGCTTACTAGACATCGGAGAATCCACAGGGGTCAACAACAGCCAATCCCACAGGGACGAAACCTCTTAGATTTCATTAGCTGGTGTGTAAAACACTAATATTAGAGCTTGGCCATCAGAGACTCCCCCACACCAGAGGGAAATTCTCTCAATGCCCTGATGAGGGAGGCCATAGTAAGAACTCCGTTTCCTCATTCCCACACTCAGTTGAGTGGCATTTGCTTCCCGGGAATCCAGCTGTCCGGTGCTGGGGGGAGGACGCAGCAGCACCCGAGCATCAGCTGGTCAGTGACTCTCTCGCTCTGCCTGGTCTAAGCAAACCCCAGACAGAGGAGAGGACCCCCAATCAGCACCTCCTGATGGCTGCAGCCCTGGCTGCTGAGCTGATGGGCCAAAGGGGGGAGAAGGAAGAGACAGAAACTTTCCAGACACTCCCAGTCCCTGGCTGAAGCCCCCCGCCCCCCCCCCCCCCTTCCCAGACCGGATCCCCCTTCCATGGAGATTGAGAGAGGGAAACTTGGGCCAGACCCCACCTTCCCTCTAGACACCTGTCCCCTCCCCATATCTTCCATCAGCCCCTGGGCTGGGCTCCCCCACTGACCTGGAGCTGTTCCCTGGAAGGGGAGTGTCCAGGAAAGCTGGTAACTCCGCCCCTCCCCAAATCCATCAGGGCTGGGATCTGCTAGATCCGATATTGAGGGAGCAGGAGGAGGGTTTGTGGAGAAACGGGGGATGGAATGGTTGGGGCTGGTGGAGTTGGGACGCAGAGCGAGCTGGGGGCTGGGGCTATCGAGTGTTTGGGGATCATGCGATAAGAGGAGAGGGAGAGCATGGAGGGGCGAGGGGGAGAGGTGCTGCCGCTGATCATTCATTCGCTTTCTACCTTCTCCCTGCCCCCTCTGTATTCAAAAAGCACCAAGAAGAGGGGCTAATTTCCCCAGGGCCTTTTACGGGCGGCCCAGAGATCCCACCTCTGCCTCCACAGCATCGTCCTTGGAGGTTCCTTCTGTGGTAGGAAATGTGGTCGGGATGAGCCAGCACATCCCTATGACGCTCCACCAGATTTGCTAGTGTAAACGGACGCTGAGCATCTCATGTGTTCTCACCCCCACGTTAGCAGAGTGACTGCTAGTGCCTGAATTCCCCCTTTGGGGCCGGATTGTCTCAGTCCCAGAGATTGTCACCTTGCTCCAGGCCGTGGGGAAAAGCATTTAGTGTTTGTACACTTTCTACCTTATGGACCAGAATTAACTAGATGAGAAAATAGTGGGACATTAAGATGTGGTGCTTTCCCTCCAGTGCTATTGGAGGGTGATGGGGTGAGTCTGAGGGATTCCCTCCTTCCCCCTTCACCATCACCCTCCATCCCTGACACAGCAACCTCTGTCCAGCAATGAAGAGTTTTATCCTCTCCTTATCCTATCTCTCCACCTCCCAAAGGGTCACATGCCACAGGGGTTTTTCTCTCTTTGGGACGGCCGCTTAGTTGCACATTCCCATATTAGTCTAGTTTGACAGGAGGTAGCTCAGATTTGTTGAGGACTTCATGAGACCAATGATCATTTGCCGGAAGAGTCTTTTCTTTAATTACAGGTTTTTTAATTTTTGTCTAACCCTTTGTCATGAGATTTGTGGTGTTTGAACAATGACTGTGGTCGATCTCTCAGCACAGACACCGCGGGTGCGAGCTGG
This sequence comes from Chrysemys picta bellii, assembly GCF_011386835.1. NCBI lineage: Eukaryota > Metazoa > Chordata > Testudines > Emydidae > Chrysemys > Chrysemys picta. Next base: position 15,593,252 of record NC_088807.1, on the reverse strand, counting down.
AGTCACGCTCCGAGGGGCAGAGACTGAGACAGGGAATGAAGTTACTGCCTGATACAGTCAGGAGTGGGGAAGTGGGGGACAGAGCTGGGAAAGTGCTGGGTTTGCTCTTCAGAGCCAGAACGAGCCGAGGCTCAGAGCTGTGAACTCCCTGCGTCAGAGCCGGAGGGACTAGAACCCGACGCTGAACTCTAAAGGGCCATGAATGACATCCCAAGAAGAATGACGCAGGGAGGGGGCAGCGTCTCCCGACTGCTGAGATGACGAGGATGGGCACAGGCAGAAGGGTTCTGGGATGTCAGCAGTTGTAGCCAGCCTTGAAGCCAGGTCCTCCCACGTCACTGAGGCCAGAGGAAAAGGAGGA
>NC_088807.1:15551672-15592391 GCF_011386835.1 Chrysemys picta bellii | reverse complement strand
GGCCCAATATCTAAACAAATACTTTGCCTCAGTCTTTAAGAGGCTAATGAGGAGCTTAGAGATAATGGTAGGATGACAAATGGGAATGAGGATATGGAGGTAGATATTACCACATCCGAGTTAGAAGCCAAACTCGAACAGTTTAATGGGACTAAATTGGGGGGCCCAGATAATCTTCATCCAAGAATATTAAAGGAACTGGCACATGAAATTGCAAACCCATTAGCAAAAAATGTTAATGAATCAGTAAACTCAGGGGTTGTGCCATATGACTGCAGAATTGCTAACATAGTTCCTAGCTTTAAGAAAGGGGAAAAAAGTGATCCAGGTAACTACAGGCCTGTTAGTTTGACATCTGTAGTATGCAAGGTCTCAGAAAATGTTTTGAAGGAGAAAGTAGTTAAGGACATTGAGGTCAATGGTAATTGGGACAAAATACAACATGGCTTTACAAAATGTAGATTGTGCCAAACCAACCTGATCTCCTTCTTTGAGAAGGTCACAGATTTTTTAGACAAAGGAAACGCAGTGGATCTAATTTACCTCGATTTCAGTAAGGCATTTGATACGGTTCCACATGGGGAATTATTAGCTAAATTGGAAAAGATGAGGATCAATATGAAAATTGAAAGGTGGATAAGGAACTGGTTAAAGGGGAGACTACAACGGGTCGTACTGAAAGGTGAACTGTCAGGCTGGAGGGAGGTTACTAGTGGAGTTCTTATATTATGGGAACAAGTAAATAACTTTTCCTTATTCACTTTCTTCACATCACTCATGATTTCATATACCTCTATCATATCCCCCCATAGTCTCCTCTTTTCCAAGCTGAAAAGTCCTAGCCTCTTGAATCTCTCCTCATATGGGACCCCTTCCAAACCTCTAATCATTTTAATTGCCCTTCTCTGAACCTTTTCTAATGCCAGTATATCTTTTTTGAGATGAGGAGACCACATCTGTACACAGTATTCAAGATGTGGGTGTACCATGGATTTATATAAGGGCAATAAGATATTCTCCGTCTTATTCTCTATCCCCTTTTTAATGATTCCTAACATCCTGTTTGCTTTTTTGACTGCCGCTGCACACTGCGTGGAAGTCTTCAGAGAACTATCCACGATGACTCCAAGATCTTTTTCCTGATTCGTTGTAGCTAAATTAGCCCCCATCATATTGTATGTATAGTTGGGGTTATTTTTCCCAATGTACATTACTTTATGTTGTCCACATTAAATTTCATTTGCCATTTTGTTGCCCAATCACTTAGTTTTGTGAGATCTTTTTGAAGTTCTTCACAGTCTGCTTTGGTCTTAACTATCTTGAGCACTTTAGTATCATCTGCAAACTTTGCCACCTCACTTTTTACCCCTTTCTCCAGATCATTTATGAATAAGTTGAATAGCATTGGTCCTAGGACTGACCCTTGGGGAACACCACTAGTTACCCCTCTCCATTCTGAAAATTTACCATTTATTCCTACCCTTTGTTCCCTGTCTTTTAACCAGTTCTCAATCCATGAAAGGATCTTCCCTCTTATCCCATGACAACTTAATTTACATAAGACCCTTTGGTGAGGGACCTTGTCAAAGGCTTTCTGGAAATCTAAGTACACTATGTCCACTGGATCCCCCTTGTCCACATGTTTGTTGACCCCTTCAAAGAACTCTAATAGATTAGGAAGACATGATTTCCCTTTACCTAAACTATGTTGACTTTTGCCCAACAATTTATGTTCTTCTATGTGTCTGACAATTTTATTCTTTACAATTGTTTCAACTAATTTGCCCGGTACTGACATTAGACTTACTGGTCTGTAATTGCCGGGATCACCAATAGTGCCCTTTTTAAATATTGGCGTTACATTAGCTATCTTCCAGTCATGGATACAGAAGCTGATTTAAAGGACAGGTTACAAACCATAATTAGTAGTTCCGCAATTTCACATCTGAGTTCTTTCAGAACTCTTGGGTGAATGCCATCTGGTCCCAGTGACTTATCAGTTAATTCCAAAACCTCCTCTAGTAACACCGCAATCTGTGACAATTCATGAGATTTGTCACCTACAAATGCTGGCTGAGGTTTGGGAATGGCTGGAAGGTGAAAAGAGACAAATTCCTATGACAAATAAGGCACAAATATTCAACAGCGAGGATGATTGACCACAGGAAGAAGCTACCAAGGAAAGTGGTGGATTCTCCATCTCTTGATGTCATTTAATAAAGACTAGATGCCTTTCCGGAATGTGTTTGCCCCAACAGTAGCTATTGTGGTAGACAGGAGGCCTGTGATATGATTAGGTCAGATTAGATGCTCTAACTGTCTCTTCTGCCCATAAAGTCTACTCATTTCTGAGAAACCGAGTGTAGTATTGGGAGCAGCATCTGATGTTTTACTGTCTAGCCGGCTTGCTTCCTAGAATGAACACTCATTGAGCGGGATGATCCACAGAGAGTAGCTCAAACCTCCAAAGGGTCTGGCCTGTGGCAGGACATTAACACTGCAGGGGAGGAGTGGGTGTGGCAGTGACATCACAAAGGCCTTTTGCAGGACCTCAGCCTATTGGTCAAAGGTGCTGGGGAGGTGGTGACCTCACAGAGAGATGCTGACATCAGCCAGGCAGGACAGGGGCGCAGGGCCAGGGAAACCTCAGAGTACCCTGTAGCTTTGCTTCAGCAAGTCTCCTTCTCGAGATCTCTCTTTGAGGACTGAGAGAGTATTTAGGTTAACGTACATGAGCGCCAGGAGGAACCTCTTTTGAGTTTTCTCTTTTCTTTTTCCTGATTTTACTAGAAAACAGACGTCCCTGTTTAGAAGGTAAGAGCCTCCGAGAGGTTTGGAACCTGTTCAGTCTGATGCATCTGGCGCCAGCTGAATTCTAGGCATGGAAAACACTAGCTTAAGGTGGTCGAATTTTATTCCCCACCTGGGATTTTGTCCCTTAGAATCACTGGGGACATTAAGGTTTGTCCTTTTTATTTTACCTTTTCCTCCATCCCTCTCTCCTTTCTCTTCATCTCTTACGTCTTCTGTCCTTTCCTCTGTTCCCCTCCCACCACCAGGAGGACTCTGTGTGTGTGTCGTGGGGGGTGCTCTGCAATGGGAACAGGGACAATTCTCCAACTTTGGGCAGTCGAGAGCCTGGGTGAGATAAGGGGCGTTAAAGCCCTTTGTGAAGGAGAAAGGGGAGTTTCACGGTGTTGAGCACCAAGGAATTCTAAACTTTGCTAAAACATCTAGTCTGCAGAAACCAGAAATGGTCGGGGCCACATTGTAACCATTGTCTCTTTTAAAGCCCATTGAGGGATGTGAGTCCCACCCTTTTAGGTATCTGGGGTGCTGGGAGAAGAGAAGAGGTGCCTGTCTCCATTTTATGGCTTCAACAAACTAAGTGCTGTGCCCCAGTTCTCGTCAGAGATCCCTGAAAAAGAACGTCTTCCCATCCATTAACATACCTGGAAAGATACTGGAACTCCTTATTAAACAATCAGTTTGTCAGCACCTACAGGACAATTTGGTTCTTAGGACTAGTGAGCATGGACTTGTCAAGAACAAATCATTCCAAACCAATCCTAGCTCCTTCTTTGGCAGGGTTACGGGCCTAGTGGAGGTGGGTAAACAGTAGATGTGATCCATCTTGGTGTTAATAAGGACATTCTCACAAACAAACTAGGGAGATGTGGTCTAGATGCAATTAGTATAATATGTGTGCACAGATGGTTGCAAGCCCATACTCCAACAGCACAGAACCAAACACTCCTCCTCCTGGGCAGTGCGCTCCGACCTCTAATGGTCAGATGCTGCTTAGCACTGTCAGAGCAGCTTTTGCTGGGGGATTCTCCCAGCACTTTCCAATAGTGGGAAAGTATGAAATCCCCATTTGACTGCTGGGGACAGAGCCTAGAGGGGGCAACAACTTACCCAAAGTCCCACAGGTCAATAGGAAACCAGCAATGGAACGCAGGAGTCCTGACTCCCAGTTCCCTGCGCCAATCACTCCAGCGGAGCACACTCCCTCTCAAGCAGGGGGACCGGACATGAAGGCCTGGTTGTAATTGCCAGCTGTGGGAGGGAGTGTGCAGCAGTGGTTAGTGAGGGGGCCTGGAAATAAGGACTGCTCAGTCCCATCCCTGGCTCTGACACTTGGTGTGACCCTGAGCCAGTAGCTTCCCCGCCCCAGGCCTGGTTCTCATCAGTGGGGTTGGGGTCGCAGCCCCTACAGCCCAGGGGGGTTGGGAGGCTCCAGGAAGGTGTGTAAAGTGCCGGGATGTCAGTATCCCGGAGGCGCTGTCACCCCCACACTAGGCCAGTGTTCTGCACCCCCTGCTGCTGGCCGAGTTTCTCTGTCCCTTGGCAATAAGACAGACTCTTGTTTTCACAGCCAGTCGATCGCCCAGTGCTATCACATTGCCTGCTGGCTGGGCAGGGTAACTCCTCAGGTCACCACCACCCTCTCCAGCCTGCCTTGGCTTTGGGGAGTGAGGAGAAGGGCGAGGGATGACACTGAACATCCTCCATCCATCGTTCCGTCAGCAGAGCAAGTGAGTGGCATTAGGGTTCCCCATTGGCGTCCCCTGTCTGTCTGGGGAGAGGCAGAAAGAGGGGGAAAGAATCTCTCCCAAAGGAGATTGGATTTGCAAACCGCCCCCAGGAGCCTCTCGCTCTCAGACTGGGGAGGGACTTCTCCAGAGCCGTCTCCAGTGTGTTTGGAAAGGTCCCAGCAATGGGGCTCCCAACCCTTCCCTTGTGGGAGACCGTTCCCCAGGCTGAGCGTCTCTGAGCTGGGCCAGACCCTGTGAGCTGCTGAGCATGGAAATCAATGGGAAAGGCGGGGGCCCTGGCCTTGCTCTGCCTCGGGACTTTGACGTGGGGAATGGTTTCCCAGGAGAAGTCCGGACTCCTGGGTTCTGTTCCTTCTCTAGCCTGCGGGGGAGTGTGGCCTGGGACGGCAGAAGGGAGCTGCTTGTCCAAAGTGACTGAACCCAGTGATGGAAAAGGAGGAGACTCCCCAGGCATTGCAGCCCCAGGGGTGACGAGGGGGAACGCTGGGAGCAGATCATGCAATGAACTCCTGCCAGTGCGTGTAGATTGCATTACATGCACCCCTGTGGTGGGAGGAGGAGCTGCTCTGGCTGGGGCAGGGATGGGGAGGGACTAAACAGGCTGGTTAGTGAGAGGCTGCCTTGACCCCAGACTCACGCCCGCTCCCCGCTCGGTTCCAGGATGGCCAGGCTCCTGAGGATGTTCAGGAAGAAGGCTCTGCAGGTGGCCCCAGAGCCTGAGGGAAGCAGCTGCCATCTTCCCCAGGAGCAGAGCGGCTCCTCCGTCCCCACTGGTGGGGAAGGAGCTCCCGGCCAGGCCAGGAGGTAGAAGTGCCTAGCCTTCTGGCAGAGAAAACCCGCTCCCAGTGCAGGCGCCGAGGTGGGAGAGGCCAGGTCGAAATGGAGCTGGGCCAGGCTGCGGCTGGGCAGGCAGGACCCAGTGCAGGAGAGGAGCCGGGCAGGGTGACTCTGAGGCATGTTGTGTGGGCAGCAGCAGCCCCAGGAGCCCAGCCCTGATTCCCAGCAGGAGGCATCGCCCTGCCCGGTCACTGAGGACCTTCCAGCCTCCCCAGGGCAGGAGGTGGAGGATCCCTGTCCCACCACCAGCAGCTCGGCCCGCTCCCCATGGGACAGCAGCAGTGCCTGGGACTCGGGCAGCAGCGAGGCCGATGGGCGCCGCAGCTTTGTTCCAGGTGAGAAGTCAGGCTGGGCTCAGGGAGAGGTGAGGGCGGGGCCGTGAACACCCTGGGCCCAGGCCCTCGATCAGTGCTATGGGGGCGGGTCCCCAGCCCAGGGGTCTGGCCTGAGCCACATGAACCCCACTGACACTAGATGCTGCCACTTTGGTCCTTGGTGCTCCAGTTGGGGGGAGGCACCTCTCAGGGAGTCCAGGACAGTCTGGGGGGGTCTCTTTGCTATGGGCTCCTGAAGGAGTTGGGGGCTGAAGGCATCACTGAGAGGGGGGAGTGTGGGGCCCGATCTGCCCTGGGTCCCGGTGGTGGGAAGGGGGCACATTGCCCCACCGTGCCCCTGTCCTTCCCCCGAGTGGCAGCAGGCGTCACCCTGTCCCCTTCTCTCCCTGGTGCAGGGACTGCCAGGGACTCAGGGGACGAGGAGGAGGAATGGGTGGACGTGGCCACAGAGGAGGCTGCTCTCAATAACAGCCGAGAGCAGCTCCAAGGCGGAGAAAAGGTACAAACGTACCCCAGCTGTGCTGGAACCGAGACTGTCCTGCCCCTTCCCAGCACCTGACCCCCTGCAAAGGGTCTTGTCCCTGATGATCCACCAGCCCTAATGGGGACCTTTCTCCTCCATGATCTGGGACCCCAGAGGTGGGGGTGTCTGTCACACACCAGCCTGGTCTCCTCCCCCCACAGGCACTGTCCCAGTTCCTGACCCTGCTTGTGGTGGAGTGGTGGGTGATTTGGACAATGGGCGGGTCCCCACTATCCCCCATTCAGGCCTGAGTCCTGCAGCTGCTGTGTGGGGGCAGGGAGGTCCCTGGCTAACTGGCTCTCTCTCCCCTAACCCCACTCCTGGTGGGTGCAGGAGGAGGCCCAGCAGCTCGTGTTCCTGCACGCCATCCACCCCACGTCTCGCTGCACAGCAGAGAGGGCAGGACACATTGGAGCCACACTGCTGCAAGGCGGCTGTGGCGGAGAGGATTGTGGTGAGCAAGACACGGTGCCCAGCAGCTGGAGGAAAGACAGAGACATGGGAGGGGCAGGGGTCTCCCCAGGCCAATGGATGGGGGATTGTTGGTGCTGGAGGGGCAGCAGAGGGCAGGGATTGCTGGGGCTGAAGACTGGGGAGAAGAGACGGGAGAAATTCGGAGAGTGGTCACTATTGGGCAGGAATCGGAGGAGCGGGAGGTAGGTGGGGGATCCTGCTGGCTGTGTGGGGCCATGGCTGTGTAATCTCCTCACTGAGAAGTGTCAGTGTGGCCCGAATCTCACACGCTCCTTTGTCTCCTTTGGGTCTCACAGGAGCTCATTGAGGAGCTGCCTGATAACTCTCCACCTGGCGCCATCCTCGCTAACTCCCTGATTGCTGTGGGCAACCTCAGTACCGAGACCCTCCAGCCCGGTTCCCCTAACCCCAGTGCTGCTCAGGCCCAGGGCTGGGAGTCACTGCCCCTCCCACTCCCAGGTCACCGCCCAAGGGTGGCTCCTCTGGCAGAGGTGCGGGGAAGGTTCACTCTCTCCTGACTGGGCTGTTCTTTTCACTCCAGTAACATTGCAACGGCTTTGGGGTGAGGCTCACTCCCAGGATCAGATACAGGAGGGGCAGCAGGGTGCAGGGAACAGGGGATATTCCTGCCCTGCCACTGTCTGTCTGAGAAACCTTGGCCTTATCATTCCCTGGCTCGGTGCCTCAGTTTCCATTCTTGCCAGTCTGTGCCCATTTCCCTGCAGTTTTACCTGCGTTTTGGTGTCAGTCCCATCCCCGCACTGCACAGTCTAATGCCGGCTCCTCTCTCTTGCCAGCACCATGACGCCTGCCCTGGAGCCAGAGCTGGAGACCCACCTCCTCCGAGCTGCCCTGCACGCCGTCTTCACCCTGGGCATGGAGAAGGACACCACCCAAGTGCAGGTAGATCATGCTAAAGTCATGGATAGAAGAGCCAGCTGTCATCCTGCCATGAATCCTTGCTAATTGCCTGCAGTGGGATGTTAATGAGAGAGGCCAGGATATGTGTTTGGGGTCTCACCAGTGCTTCCCAGAGACCCATCTTCCCATCCTGTGGCAGGTGTAGCCCCAGTTTCCCTAACTCTGACCCATGGCTCTCCCTTGCTTTCAGGATCTGCCTAGGGTCTTGCCAGACCTCCTGGACACCATGCCTGGGGAACCTGCTGGCAGAGTCCCCAGACACTGACAGGCTCCAGTACATCTTGGAGCTGAGCCCGATGAGAGGGGTGGGGGCAATTTTACCTTCACTCTTAGATCCATTTTCCAGTCTGTCCTCCTAGCCGGGCCCCCAGTGGGCATCCTTGGTCAGGGCAGTCAGTGCAATGCCTCCTTTCCCCACAGCACATTAACTACTGGATCGTGTCCAGGGTGCCGCGAGAGAGAGCCAGGGCTGTTAAGAGCAGCACGGCCCTGCTCAGATTCACCATCACCCTCCCTGAGTTTGACATAAGTGACCTCTGACCCCAGCTTCCTGACTCCAGGCATAGGTGATCTGGCTCCAACGGGCTGTAGGAACTGCTGCTGCAGGGGCTGTGGGTTAGGAGTTCCTCTTGGGGAGGCAGAGTCAGAGCAGAGAGTGAGCCTGGCTTGAGTCAAGTTCTTCTTGTCCTAGTTAAGTGGTGACTCTGGGCTTTTAAGGGGACTGTGCTCCAGGTTCATGCCTCCCTGTCATCCTGGAGCAGCTGGGGAAGCAAGTCCTCATGGAGGGCCCTGCCCACAGCCCTGTGCTCCAGGCTTCCTTGGGGGCAGAGGAAATTAAGGGTCTGGCTCTAGCTCCTATCCTCTAGCATCTCCTGCAGAGGGGCTGAGGGGAAGGAGAGTCCTGGCCCGGGGGGGACTGGGAGCTGACAGGAAAATGCTGATGGAGTCCCCTCTCCCTCTCCCTCTCCCGTCCATTAGAACTCAGCGGAATTCCCCAGGATGGGTCACCACATGGCACAGCTAGCTCTGTCCGTCAGTGACCCAGCCAAGGACATCAGCCGGCAGGCCAGGGAGGGGGTTTACCGGCTCTACCAGCTGCTGCTGCACCAGAGGGGTAAGGAACCCAGCTGGGAAATGGCACCTGCTAGAAGAGTGAGACTGGGACCCCAGCCAATTTCTCTCAGACTGACCCCGGCTGGAGGATGAGTCTCTCTATCTCTTTCTGTGTTCCACACCACGCCCTGCAATTCTGTTGGGCCGGGCACGCAGCGAGGACTCTGCCCACTGTGCAGCCACCAATGGGATTGGAAGGACACAAGCCCTGCAACCAGAAGGACAAATGTGTGTGTGTCTCTCTCCCTGTCACCTACTCCCTCCTGGGGGAAACCCAGCAGCTGATGGGGGACAAGGTGAGCAGCTGCATTAGACTCAGGAGATTGGGGCGGGGCCCAGGCCTCATTCCCATCCTGTGGCCATTCGCTGGCCTGGCACAAGGAGCCTGGTGGGGAATGAAAGGGAGAGCAGGTGCTCCTGGGAAGGGAGATGAATTCTCCTCCATGAGCAGGAGCGAGCCAGCTTGTACCCGGAGCAGCTCCACCCAGCTCTTTAGCCAGGCTAATTAATGACAAGCTTTGCCTCATCCCAGACTTATGTTCTTAGGACAGGGTGCTATCGCTCTTGGGAAGGGCAGGAGAGTCCCCCAAGTGCCCTCTGCGAGACTTTCCTGTCCCATAGGGCCGCACCCAATTCCTAGTGGTCTGGTGTCTGTGTCACCCGAGCCACCACCCAGAGTTGCTCCCATCACTGGCAGCCTGGGAGGCCAAGGACTGACGGGTGATGGCGTCTGACCAGGCAGGGCTGAGGCACATGGGCAGGGGACGCTTGTCCTGCTGCTGGCAAGGCTGGACCCATTCTGGAGAGAACAAGAGGATTCAGTCAGCAGTAGGGTTACCATGACTAATATATAAAAAAAAGAGGACCCTCCACGGGCCCTGGCCCTGCCCATTTCCCCACCCCTAGCCCTGCCCCAACTCCGCCCCTTCCCCACCCTAACTCAGCCCCCTCCTCCCTCCCACTCCCAGCCATGGGGAAAGGGCTGCCCCAGCGCTACCAGCTTCACGGTTTGCCGGGCAGCCCCCAGACCCTGCGCCCCCGGCCAGCGCTTCCCCAGAGCAGCTGGAGCCCGGGAAGGGAAGTGCCTGGCCCGTGGCTCGGGGTCCGTAGGCGGGGGGGGCTGCCCGAAGCCGGTAGTGCTGGCTTGGGCAGCTCGGCTCTTAAAGTCTGAGAGGGGAGGAGCGGAGCAGCTCAGCTGGAGCCCGGGAAGGGAAGTGCCTGGCCGGCGGTTGGGGGTCCGGAGGCAGGGGGGGCTGCCCGAAGCCAGTAGTGCTGGCTCGGGCAGCTCGGCTCTTAAAGTCTGAGAGGAGAGGAGCAGAGCAGAGCAGCCACGGGAGGGGAAGTGCCCGGCCGGCATTTTCCCAGACACGTTTGGCTTTTCGGCAATTCCCCCTGGACGGGGGTTTGATTGCCGAAAAGCAGGACATGTCCGGGAAAAACCGGACGTATGGTAACCCTAGTCAGCAGGGGCTGCCGATCCGTCCCATTCACCAGGGCTGCCATCCTGCGGCTTCAGTATTAGTGGCTGGGGTGACTTGGGGAAAGGTCTCAATCTCCCCACATCCCACTTCACTGCTGCCAGAATCCCTCCTGCCCCCCCCGCTACAGTCCCCTCCCTACCCAACCTGGGTGGGGCTGGAGGAGAGGGGTCTGAGAACTTGAGCTGTGGATTGGAGGTGGAACAGCTGTCAGGGGCACTGAGGGGGAAGTGGCAGGAGCTCCCCATACAAGGAGGGGGGTTGCCACTGGAGGTCACTAGGAAGGACAACAAGACTCCATCCTGGGGGTCAGGAGGGGGAATCCATCCCTCAGAGGTGGGCAGGGGCTGGGTGGAAATGCTGCTGGTTCCAGGGGCCGTTAATCCCCCCTGATTCCTCGGAGGCGTCTGAGTCTCAGACAGGTTCTTGTTCCCTTGCAGCAGGAGGACGTCACGGCCAATGTGATGCGCCAGCTCCGTATCATGCGGCACTTGCGCCAGGTGCCCGAGGTGCTGCAGGGCCTGTGCCTCTGAGTCCACCAGCAACTCCCGCTCTCTGCTGCAAGTACTGCTCTGGCTCTCTGTAAATGGGGAGCTAGTGGAAGGGGAAATGGAGCCCCCTGGCACTCACAGAAACCCTCTCCCCTCTCTGTGGAGCAGGGTCCTTTCCTCTGCCCCCCAAATTCCTTCATCTGGGACAGGAGCTCTTTCCCTCTCACCCATTCCCCTCCCCCTTTTCCTTGATCTATCCCCATCCCATTCCCCCTGCGCCCAGGCAGAGCTCTGCCTGCCCCATATGGTGCAGAAAGGCCTGTGATATGCAGGGGGTCAGATTAGATGCTCTAACTGTCTCTTCTGCCCATAAAGTCTACTCATTTCTGAGAAACCGAGTGTAGCATTGGGTGCAGCCTCTGCTGTTTCACTGTCTAGCCGGCTTGCTTCCTAGAATGAACACTCATTGAGCGGGGTGATCCACAGAGAGTAGCTCAAACCTCCAAAGGGTCTGGCCTGCGGCAGAACATTAGCACTGCAGGGGAGGGGTGGGTGTGACAGTGACATCACAAAGGCCTTTTGCAGGACCTCAGCCTATTGGTCAAAGGTGCTTGGGAGGTGGTGACCTCATAGAGAGATGCTGACATCAGCCAGGCAGGACAGGGGCCCAGGGCCAGGGAAACCTCTGAGTCCCCTGTAGCTTTCCTTCAGCAAGTCTCCTTCTCGAGGTCTCTCTTTGAGGACTGAGAGAGTATTAGGGGTCACGTACGTGAGCGCCAGGAGGAACCTCTTTTGAGTTTTCTCCTTTCTTTTTCCTGATTTTACTAGAAAACAGACGTCCCTGTTTAGAAGGTAAGAGCCTCCGAGAGGTTTGGAACCTGTTCAGTCTGATCCATCTGTTCCACAAGTTCTTCAGTCCAATCCACTTCCCTAACTAATTTCCTTAATTTTTTAAAGTTAGCCCTTTTGAAAAAAAAAAACCCTAGTCACAGATCTATTTTTGTTTACCCTTCCATTTAGTTTAAACTGAATTAGCTCATGATCGCTCAAACCAAGGCTGTCCCCTACAACCATTTCTTCTAAGAGATCCTCACTACTCAGCAAAACCAAATCTAAAATGGCATCCCCTCTTGTTGGTTCAGCAACTACTTGGTGAAGGAATCCATCAGCTATCACATCTAGGAAAATCTGAGCCCTATTATATTACTAGCACTTGTCCTCCGGTCTATATCTGGGAAGTTAAAGTCTCCCATGATCACACAATTCCCATTAGTATTTACTTCATTAAAAACATTGAAGAGGTCTCTATCCCTATCCAAATCAGACTCTTGTTCGAACAGACAGCAACCCCCCCCCGAAAGGCAGAGATAGAGCCCAGGAATCGAGATGGTGAGAAATTTCATTGAAACCGTTTCTGACCGAAAATCCTATTCAAACTAAACCAGTTTGTTTCTTGAAATCATAACAAGTGGCAATGAAAATTCTTTGTCACAATGTGTTAAATTGTCTCGTGGCACTCAAAGAGGAGACACTTAGGCCTAGTCTTCACTTACCAGCTGGTCCGGCGGCACGCCATCGATGTTCTGGGATCGATTTATCGCGTCTGGTTAAGACGCGATAAATCGATCCCGGCTCGATCCCGGAAGTGCTCACAGTCGGCACCGGTACTCCAGCTCGCCGAGAGGAGTACGCGGCATCGACAGGGGGAGACTTCCGGCCGCGTCTGGACCGCGGTAAGTCCGGACTAAGGTACTTCGAATTCAGCTCCGTTATTAACGGAGCTGAATTTGCGTACCTTAGTCCGAAGTCCGGACTAAGTGGGGACCAGCCCTTAGATCTCAAAAATTAGATAAGATGCTTCAGTCTGAGCTAAGTAGTTGCTGCTCTTAACAATTGCAAAATAATACAATACAAATAAAATAAACTATTTCAGCCATTCTATTATGTCCTAATCTGCTCTGAGTAAACATGATAGGACACTTCATCTTATGCACTGCTCCTAGTGACACTCTCCAATAGACCCAGCAGTCCTTATTTCCAGGCCCCTTCACTAACGACTGCTGCACACTCCCTCCCACAGCTGGCAATTAGAACCAGGCCCTCATGTCCGGTCCCCCTGCTTTGAGAGGGAGTGTGCTCTGCTGGAGTGATTGGAGCAGGGAACTGGGAGTCAGGACTCCTGGGTTCCATTGCTGGTTTCCTATTGACCTGTGGGACTTGGGGTAAGTTGCTGCCCCCTCTAGGCTCTGTCCCCAGCAGTCAAATGGGGATTTCATACTTTCCCACTATTGGAAAGTGCTGGGAGAATCCCCCAGCAAAAGCTGCTCTGACAGTGCTAAGCAGCATCTGTTTGCTTGTGAGAATGTCCTATGGGACTGTGTCAAAAGCCTTATTAACACGAAGATAGATCACATCTTCTGTTTACCCACCTCCACTAGGCCCCTAACCCTGCCAAAGAAGGAGCTAGGATTGGTCTGGAATGATTTGTTCTTGACAAGTCCATGCTCACTAGTCCTAAGAACCAAATTGTCCTGCAGGTGCTGACAAACTGATTGTTTAATAAGCAGAGGCTGCTCCCAATGTTACACTCGGTTTCTCAGAAATGAGTAGACTTTATGGGCAGCAGAGACCGTTAGAGCATCTAATCTGACCCCCTGCATATCACAGGCCTCCTGTCTACCACAATAGCTACTTTTGGGGCAAACACATTCCGGAAAGGCATCTAGTCTTTATTAAATGACATCAAGAGATGGAGAATCCACCACTTTCCATGGTAGCTTCTTCCTGTGGTCAATCATCCTTGCTGTTGAATATTTGTGCCTTATTTGTCATAGGAATTTGTCTCTTTTCACCTTCCAGCCATTGGGTCTTGTTCTGCCTTTCTCTGCTCGATTAAAGAGCCCTTTAATACCCAATATTTTCTCTCCATTAAGGCATTTCAACACTTCAGTGAAGTCACCTTTCAATCTTCTTTTGATAAGCTAAACAGGTTGAGCTCTTTCAATAGTTCACTAGAAGGCATTTTTCTCCAGCCCTCAGAACATTTGGTGGCTCTTTGCTGCCCCAGCTCCAATTTCTAGGACCATCTTTTTCAAAGGAGGACACCAAGACGGGAGGCAGTATTCCAATAGCAGTCTCACTGCTGCTGCTGTCACCTCCCTATCCTACTCACGGCTCTGCTCCTACGTCTAATGATGGCTTTAGCCCTGTTCACCACAGCATCACACTGGGAGCTCATGTTGAGTGGCTTCTCCACTCTGGCCCCTAAATCCTTTTCAGAGTCACCGCTTTCCTGGATACACGGCCCCATTCTGGAGGTGTGGCCGGCGTGCCTTGTGGCTACGTATAGGACCTTGCATTGGGCTCTGCTCAAACTTGTTTTCTTTGAATGGGTCCAGCTGGCCGAATGAGCCAGATCGCTGTATATCACTGCCCTCTCGCCATCAGGAATTACCACTCTGCCTGTATTTTGTCACCCCCCAATCTTATCCGCAGTGATTGTATGTTTTCTCCCAATTCATTGATAACAATTATTTTAAAAAATTAGTCCTTGAGAGCTTCTTCAGACCCTTAGTACCCAGGACCTGCTCCCCACAGCACAGTGAGAAAGGCTGTCCAGCCCTGCTGGTACATACGGGATAAGCACAGAACAAACACACTTTAGGAGCTGTGTTGTCCATAGACTCTGAACAACATGTGGGGGTCAGCAGATTACAAATGCACGAGAAGAGACCTGTAGTGTAGACAGGTCCCAACTGTGTCTCGGTTTCCCACCCTGCTCTAAGTTTAGTCACAGCCGCCATGTCTTTTCCGCCATGTCCCTTAACCCCACGTCACTGCAGAAGAGAGATTTTCTGGTAGCCAGCTGGCTCTCCTGCATGTGGATGTCGTTCCAAAATACGTGCTCTGGCTCAGTCCAATGCTATGGTTGGCTGAAGGAACCACTTGGTGACATTCTAGGCCCTGAGTTATACAGGAGGGGCGACTAGATGCACATAATGGTCCTTTCTGACCTGAACCTCTATCAATCGCTACATTTTCTGCTGCTAGGAAGAGAACTCTGAACCTATTTACTCTCATTCACTTTCAGTCGGAATAATTTCAATCCAGGCCAAAGGATTTCCTCTTCCATTGTGTCTTCAGCACCTTTGCGAGGAAAGAGTTACTGTTACCCACAGGTTTCCAGTTTCAACCTGTCCCTGGGTGAGATGGCCAGGAAAGGGGTTGGAGCTCAACTGCACCTGGCCCAGGTGATGCAGCTCCCTAGGGTGAAGGGAATAAGTGTGGGGGTCACGTGACAAAACGCAGCCTGTGACTAGGGCCCAGGCCTGCTGAGAGATAGAAGGGCAGCCTGTGCTCAGCCAGGAGAGAGACCCCAAGGGAAGCAGGCATGGGAGGGGCTTGGAGCGTCCTTTAAAGGTCAGGGACAAGCTGGGAAGGGGCCAGGCTGAGCACTAAGGACAAGGCCCTAGGAGGGAAAGACAGGGCAGTTTAGGAGATGGGGGAGATAGTCCAGTTGGTTTCGGCTCCCAGGACCAGACACCCAGAGGTGAAGGTGATTGTTGGGGCTTCTGTCCTTCTTCCCCAGTGTAGATTTGATAGTGGAGAAGACTGATGCCATAAGGGGGAAGTGAGTTACCCCAAGGTCACCCAGTGAGTTTATATCACGAATGCATACTCGGAAGGATCCAATAGAAACATGGATTTTCCAGTCTCTTCTTTCTAGCAGTCCCCAGGGCTAAGGTAAAACCCCTGCTGCCCCTCCCCATTCTGCTCACCTCCAAGATGTGCTGGAGTTTGTCTGTGCTGGGGGGTGCTGTCAGCAGGATCAAGAGCTCGTCATCCCTGTTCTCTGGGCAGGCCTTGCTCAGAGCCTGCCAGCGGAGGGAGACCAGGGGTCAGGATTATGGAACCTGGGGTGACACCTGCCAGGATGACAGCAGGCTCTGTAGTCCTTGCCCAGAGCAGCTCTTTGCAGAGGGCCTGGTGCACAGCTGTGTAGGGAACAGCCAAGCTGCTAGGGATGGGAGCTGGGCTTCCTGGCAGAGTCCAGCACCCAATGCCCAGCATCTGCAAGGAAGGGATTCCCCACAGAGGGGCAACATCATCTCCCACACACAGGGAGTCTCCCCCTGACACTTGGTTCATCCTATGGCCTGTTCCCATCTCTGCCCACCACACTCCCAACTCAGCAGCTCCAGCTACCGAAGGGAGCATGAACCAGAGGCCTTCCTGCTCCTGGGACAGAGGAGTAGGTTGATGATCTACCTGGATGTGAGCGTTGGCCTTCCCCATGCCCAGGGTCTAGACTCCATTCAGGGCAGCGCACAGGAACTGCGATTCCTATTCTGGATCTAGTGGCAGCTTCAGTTTGCTGGCAGGAGACTGTACATGAGACCTTGCAGTTGCGGGGATGACACAGGCACTAAAATGTGCATGGGAGTTTGAGCAACAGGGCAGAGGCCTGTGTGGGGTAAGGAGGGCAGGGATTTGGGAAGCAAGAGCAGAGGATCAAACCCTTTCTTAATGTGGGTCGGGATGATCCCCATTTCAAAGATAGAGAAAGTGAGGCACCAGGTGGGAGAGTGACCTGGCCAGGATCACGTTACCGCTCAGTGGCAGGACTGCAAACAACCTGTTCCCTGATCTCCTCACTGGACGCTGCTGCCCCTCCTGTATGACCCCTCCAGCCATCCTCGCCCACAGGCCATCCCCACCACTCTCCAATACCAGGCTGTTTCCACAATGGAAGCAGGCTTGTAACAGAGTTCACTCACCGATAGGTGCCCCTTCCTTCAAGGCCTGGGGTCACAGATTTCTTGGGCTAGCACGCCCGCCAGCAGGTTTTTGGCTGGGAACTCAGCCCTTCGGCCAGGCGACCATCTTTTAGTCCCACTCCTTCCTGGGTCACGCTCATCCCAAACTAAAAGTCAAAAAATGTCTTTAACTGAAACAAGATCCTCTGTCCCTTGGGGGCTTTTCCTCAGCCTGACTTTGGCTTGGCCTGCCCTTGCTGGCCTTGGTAGCCCTTTCTATGGCCCTGTACATCCCCTTCCTTAGAGACCGTGGGAGAACCAGTCCTACCCTGGATTCTAGGTTCTGCCCCAAGGCCCTGTACCGAACAGCTAGGCCTGCTCCTGTACCTTTGTTGCGGTTTCCCCTGGTTTCCCCTCAGCTGGAGCTCACTCTGCAATCCATTTGGCCTAGCTCCAGGCTTTATAGCCCACAGGCCAAGCCCCCCGTTATATACCCTCCTCCTTAGAACCTGGCCCATGCGGGGGCAAGTTCTATTCTTCTCCAAGCTTCATTCCTCCTCATCTCATCGCTGTCACCAGCTGCGCGCTTGTACAGCCTGTGTGCAGTGTCTGCAGCTCCACTGCCAGCTCGCTCGGGGCAAACCTTCTCTTCTGCAGTATCCCGACGCTCTTCCTGCAGCCACTCAGTCTCATGAACAGCTGCTTGCAGAGCCTGTTCTGAAGCCTTTAGCATCTTCTGTTGCCTTTTTGCTACTGCCGCTGCATATGCCAAAACCTTTTCGGTCATGGTCTGAGAACCCACCATGGACTGCTCCACCCTTGTGTTTGTCCCTACTCCAGTCTGCTTCATCTCTGGGCCAATCATTTCATCCTTCATCTCCCTGCAGCACCCGACAGGGTGTGTTGGTGGAGGGTCTGCAAGGTCCATGGCCACCCCAGCCACCTCCACCTTGCCTGCCTCATGGGGGTTTGTGTCAGAGGACACCTTCTCCTTTCTTTCTAATTTCTTAGGGCCCTGGCCCCTCGTTCAGCCACTCAGCAATTTCCTAAGCAGGCCGTGTCTTTTGATATGGCCTGCTTCTCTGCCCCCAAAACAAAGAACTCTTGCTCCCATCTTGGCATTAGGCCACGCTTGTACACTTTCTCATGCCCTTCTCCCTGGGCTAACCTTCTCAGCACAGCCCAGGCATGCTCTCCTTCTCTGCTCTTTTTGTCCATGGGCATAGCAGACCCTGGGTTGATTTCCCTTTGCAGGATCTCTCACAGGTATTGCTGCTGCTGCGTCTGTAGCTCCACCTGCACTTCCTTCTGCGTCTGTTGGTTTTCTAGGAGCTGCTGGAGAAACCCCTACATCTGCTTTGGCTGCTTACCCAGTCCCTGGAACTGAAGTGGGAAATCCAGCGACCAGCTTGGTCCCTTGATACACCTGCTTGGGGGAGGGATAGCTCAGTGGTTTGAGCATTGGCCTGCTAAACCCGGGGTTGTGAGCTCAATCCTTGAGGGGGCCATTTAGGGATCAGGGCAAAAAACTGTCTGGGGATTGGTCCTGCTTTGAGCAGGGGGTTGGACTAGATGACCTCCGGAGGTCCCTTCCAACCCTGATATTCTATGATTCCTTCAGCAACTAAGACTTCCCTCACGGATCACAGGGGGAACTCAATCCTGCCAACTATGCCAATCATAAATGAATCTACTCATCGTTAGGTGCCCCCCGGTGGCCAGGCATGGCATCACAGCCCTCTCGCTGGGCTAGCGTCCCCCATCCATGGTCGCTCCAGCACCACGGCAGTTTCTCTGCCTGGTAACTCTGGCCAGGTCACCACCTTTAGTCCACCCTTCTGGGGCCCAGCTTGCCTCACACTAAAAGTCCAAAGAGGTCTTTCCACAGACAGAAGTCCTTCTGCCATCGCTGGGGCACTTGCTCAGCCTGTAGCCCCCTTGCTGGGCTTGGGAACCCTCTCCAGGTGCGTGTACGCCACCTCCTCTGGGGCCAGTAGGGGAACCCAGTCCCACTCTGACACTGATAGCAGCTCAGGGCCCTGGACCCAACAGCTAGGTCTGCACCTTTCTCTTTGCTGCACTTTTCCAACCTCTCTTCTCAAGTTCCCCTCCAGGCTTTCCTTGCTGCTCTGAACTTCCTACCTCGTTCTCAATCCTGTTGCTACCCCAGCTGGGGTGTATCACCATTGAAGTCTATCTCTTTAGGGGGGCGGATATGGTGCCTCTCATTTCGGGCTCATTCTGTAATCAGCTTTCTGTGAGTGCCAGGGGGCTCCATTTCCCCTTCCACTAGCTCCCCATTTACAGAGAGCCAGAGCAGTACCTGCAGCAGGGAGCGGGAGTTGCTGGTGGCCTCAGAGGCACAGGCCCTGCAGCGCCTCGGGCACCTGGCGCAAGTGCCGCATGATACGGAGCTGGCGCATCACGTTGGCCGTGACGTCCTCCTGCTGCAAGGGAACGAGAACCTGTCTGAGACTCAGACGCCTCCGAGGAATCAGGGGGGATTAACAGCCCCTGGAACCAGCAGCATTTCCACCCAGCCCCTGCCCACCTCTGAGGGATGGATTCCCCCTCCTGACCCCCAGGATGGAGTCTTGTTGTCCTTCCTAGTGACCTCCAGTGGCAACCCCCCTCCTTGTACGGGGAGCTCCTGCCACTTCCCCCTCAGTGCCCCTGACAGCAGTTCCAACTCCAATCCACAGCTCAAGTTCTCAGACCCCTCTCCTCCAGCCCCACCCAGGTTGGGTAGGGAGGGGACTGTAGCGGGGGGGGCAGGAGGGATTCTGGCAGCAGTGAAGTGGGATGTGAGGAGGTTGAGACCTTTCCCCAAGTCACCCCAGCCACTAATGCTGAAGCCGCAGGATGGTAGCCCTGGTGAATGGGACGGATCGGCAGCCCCTGCTGATTTAATCCTCCTGTTCTCTCCAGCAGGGCCGGCTTTAGGAAAGGTGGGGCCCAATTCGAACATTTTTGGCGGGGCCCCGGCAGGGATGACTAACAACAAAAAAATGTAAAAAAAAGCCTTTCATTTCTTCCATGTATTATTTACTTTCCATAACTATATAAATAATAAAATTATATATTATGTACATTGCATCATATATGCTGTTGATCAGTTATTAATGAGCTCCGTTTCACGTGTGTGGGTCCCCGCCACTCCCTGGGGGTGTGCTAGGGTGACCAGATGTCCTGATTTTATAGGGACAGTCCCGATTTTTGGGTGTTTTTCTTATAGGATCCTATTATCCCCCACCCCCTGTCCCGATTTTTCACACTTGCTGTCTGGTCACCCTAGTGGTGTGCACATGTGTGGGTCCCAGCTGCTCCCTGCCCCCCTCATTGAAGCAGGTGTGCAGGGTTACTGCCCTGGGAACTGCAGGGCACCAGTGGACATGGGGCTGGCTGGAGGCAGGGCAGGGGCTCACTGGAGGTAGGGTCTGGCTGCAGACAGTTCAAGAGGTGCGGGGCTGGCTGGAGACAGGGGTGTGTGGGGCTGGCTGGCTTTGGGCAGGGCCGCAGGGGGGTGCGGCAGGGGTTGCCTGGAGACAGGGCAGGGGGTGCGGCAGAGGCTGGCTGTGGGCAGGGGGTGCAGGGCTGGCTGCAGGCAGGGCAGGGGGGCAGGGCTGGTGCGGGCAGAACAGGGACGGCGGGGCTGGAGATAGGGCAGGGGTGCAGCAGGGACTGGCTGTGGACAGGGGGTGCAGGGCTGGCTGGAGACGGGGCTGGCTGCGGGCAGGGCAGGGGGTGCGGGGCTGGTGCGGGGACGGGGTGCAGCAGAGGCAGCTTTAAATAGCCCCCGAGTCCCCCGCTATCGCAGGGCTCTGGGGGCTATTTAAAGGGCCCAGGGCTGCCCTGCTTCTACCATCCCGGCCCTTTAAATAGCCGCGGGAGCCCTGGGGAAGCAGCGGGGCTCCAGTGGCTATTTAAAGGGCCGGGGCAGTAGAGGCAGCGGGAGCCCCGGACTTTTTAAATAGCCCCCAGAGCCCCGCAGCCCTACCCCAGGGCTCCAGCAGTGGGGGTCTGGTAGCAATTTAAAGGGCCTGGGGCTCCAGCCCCTGCTGGGAGCCCTAGGTCCTTTAAATTGCCCCCTGGGGAAGCCGGGCCACCCTGGTACAGCGCACCGGCTCTTGCCGGTACACCGTACCGGGGCTTGGGCACGGGGCCCGATTCAGGGGAATTGGTTGAATTGGCCTAAAGCCGGCCCTGGTGGGGGTATGGCCACAGAGCCGCAGGGAGGGGAACCCTGAGGTGTGGGGGCTGGGTGGGTACTGGGAGTTCCTCCTGAAGGGACGGGGGTTGGCCAAGGTCACTCAGCCCTGGGGTGTGCGAGGGGGACTGGCTGAGGGTACTCAGAGCCCCAGGAAGTGGGGGGGGGGGGGGCTGAGGGGAGGTACTGGCCAGGGGCACTCAGAGCTCGGGGGAGGGGCTGTCCGGGGGGGCACTCAGAGCCCCAGGAAGTGGGGGGGAGGGGCACACAGGATTTCAGGAATTCCCTGGCAGTGAAAAGCTGCTGGCGGCAGGGAGGAGCCAGCCGTGACAATCCCCACTTGGGATCCCTGGCTGGGCTAGTGGCTATGGGGGCCCGTGGCCAAGCTGCAGCGGAAGGTGACCTGAAGGAAATGCCTCGGCCTCGGCCTCCGGCTAGGAAGGGCCTGGGCCAGACAATGACCCACCGCGCAGTGTCCCAGCTCCCTGCCCCACACCTGCGGGGCACGGCCCCTCCTCTGTAGGGAGGTTGGCATGTACCTTAGTGCTGCTTCCTCCATCCCCAAAGGCCTCTCCCAGCCAGTCCCTGGCAACCCCTGCCGTTCAATACGCACATTACCCTGCTGTGACATACCGGGGGGGGGGAACCCCTCGGGGATGGGGGGGCTGTCACACAGCTGGGCAATTTAACCCAGCTGGGCTGGGGTGACTGTCTCCCTGGAGCTGGGGTCTCAGCCCAGGTGTCTCTCTGCCCTTCCCCCCAGTCGCCCCCGGGCGAGGTGGGAGTGCCCCACGTTGCGTTCAAGCCCCACATTCGCACCCACAAGTGCTGGTGGGTTTCAATCCCAGCTGAACACGCCCACCCGGCCCTAGTGCGGAGCAGAAGGGCCCAGCGCTGCCCCACAGACCCTCTGGCTCTCCGAGCCCGCTCTTACCCATCACCGCAGCACGTCTGGCCCAGGCTGAAAGCTGCTGTTCTGTGCAGAGAGGCTGGCACTTCTCGCTCCTGCCGTACGAGGGGCAGGTGCTGCTACCGACTGCTCCCCCTAACCTGCCCTGCTGCGCTCTGGGGATGCTGCCCTGGTGTGGAGCTCTCCGGTGTCTTGAACTGGAATTTGTTTGGAGAGAAACTGCTAAGGAGCCTTATCAGCCCCGAGCAGAGAGTACCTGGGAGCCTGCCTGGGTCGGGCGGGTCTGGTACAGCCTCCCCCCAGATAAGGCTCTTCCCTGGACCTGCCACCCATTGGAATCTGGAACAATTCCCTCCGAGGTAACACACGGGGCAGCCAGGGCAGGGCGGGGCACTGCCTGCTCCCCTGGAGCGTTAGGGCTTTCAGGAGTCAGAGGTGCCAGCAGAGCAAGTTGTACGTTAAAGCAGCGAAGGCAGTTGGGGGGCAGAGGAATTGGGTGCTTTGCCATTGCACTTGATCAGCTCAATTTGAATATTCTTTCAAAGGAAATCCAGATGTATACATCTGACTGGGGTACATGTACACACATACACACGCACACTCACATGTGCACACACTCATGTGCACATACACGTACACACATACATACACACATGTACACATACACATATGTACAGACATACACATACACGCACACACGCTGTCCCTGGAGCGCCCCAGGATGTGACTGACGGGGTGGCTGGCTATTATGGAGGCAGAAGGGGGTTGGGAGAAAATAATCAAGAAGAACTTTTGCTGAAAATGCAAACCTAAGCTGGAAATCTGTGCAGGGCTGGGCTCAGAGAAAATGATCTTTTTAGCTGTTCTTATTAACCATGGTCCTGTACTTCCTGGTTTGCGTCGGACCCAGGCAGGAGACTGGGCTGCTCTCAGCTGTAGAAGCCATTGGAATGAGCCAGGTCGGAATGAGCCAGGCCCTCAGAGCCTTCTGCCACCAATCGCCCCAGCAGTCGCTGATCCACACCAAACCACGTCCTTCCAGTCAGGCAGTTTCATATGCACACGTCAGACCCTTGGTTTGCCACTCAGACACCACGGTGATGGGCACAGTAAGGACCGAGAGACGCTAAACAGGCAGGGAAGGAAATAGTGGCCCTGCCTACAGGTGTGTGTGTGGTGCAAACGGATGAACACCAGTTGCTGGCTGAAGGCACAACCTTAATTCCTGCATCTCCTGTCTGTCAGCTATCGTTCGCTTGGCAGCCTGAGCTCCGATTTCTAATGCAGCGTTTTGCTCTGGCCTATTGTGGTTCTCATGTCCAGGGGCGCCTTGGCCCCTGGTATCAGGAGCAGTGCTAAGGAGGCTGCTTTTCAAAGGTCCTTAAGTAGAGTTGCCAACTTTCTACTTGCACAAAACCAGACGCCCTTGACCCAACCCCTTTCATGCCCTTCCCCAAGGCCCCACCCCCACTCATTCCAGCCCAGCCCACCTCCCTCAGTCGCTCATTCTCACACCCTCACTCACTTTCACTGGGCTGGGGCTGGGGGTTGGAGTACAGGGAGGGGTGAGGGCTCTGGGATTGGGCTGGAGATTAGGGGTTTGGGATGCCAGAGGGGGATCCGGGCTGGGGCAGAGGGTTGGGGTGCGGACTCTGGGAGGGAGTTTGGGTGCGGGAGGGGGCTCAGGGCTGGGGTAGGGGATTGGGGTGCGGGTGGGGGTGTGGGGTCTGGGAAGTATTAGGGTACAGGAGGGGGTTCTGACCTGGGGCAGGGGGGTGGGGTGCCGGGTGTGAGGTCTGGGAGGGAATTTGGGTGTGGGAGGGATCTCCGCAGCCTGAGCTCCGATTTCTAACGCAGCGTTTTGCTCTGGCCTATTGTGGTTCTCATGTCCAGAGGTGCCTTGGCCCCTGGTATCAGGAGCGGTGCTAAGGAGGCTGCTTTTCAAAGGTCCTTAAGTAGAGTTGCCAACTTTCTACTTGCACAAAACCAGACGCCCTTGACCCAACCCCTTTCATGCCCTTCCCAAGGCCCCACCCCCACTCATTCCAGCCCAGCCCACCTCCCTCACTCGCTCATTCTCACACCCTCACTAACTTTCACTGGGCTGGGCCTGGGGGTTGGAGTGCAGGGAGGGGTGAGGGCTCTGGGATTGGGCTGGAGATTAGGGGTTTGGGATGCCAGAGGGGGATGCGGGCTGGGGCAGAGGGTTAGGGTGCGGACTCTGGGAGGGAGTTTGGGTGCGGGAGGGAGCTCAGGGCTGGGGTAGGGGATTGGGGTGCGGGTGAGGGTGTGGGGTCTGGGAGGGATTAGGGTACAGGAGGGGGTTCCGATCTGGGGCAGGGGTTGGGGTGCCAGGTGTGAGGTCTGGGAGGAATTTGGGTGTGGGAGGGATCTCTGCCAAATGCCCAGCTCTCTATCCGATTTGCATTCGGAGGACGATTCCAGGAGACATTCGTCCCTAGCAGAGATAGGGAGTGAAAGGCATCTGTGTATCAATGTGAACGAAAGGGTCTCTGACAAATAGCCAGCAGTGCCTGTGAAAGGCATTTGGAGGATAATTCCTGGAGATAATCGTGCCTAGGTGTGATCTGGAAAGAATGTTTCATATATGGCAATTTTCAAGAAGGGATCTCTGCCAAATTGCCAGCAGTCAATCCAAATTACATTTGGAGGACGATTTCTGCGGACATTCATGCCTAGCTGTGAAATGGATGCATTGCGTCATGTTTAGCAATTTTCACGAAGGGATCTCTACCAAATTGCCACCAGTGCATCCGAATGGCACTTGGAGGACGACCCCAGGAGAAATTCATCCCTAGCAGTTATCTGGATTCAGTTTCTCCTCTTTAGGCGCTGTCACTAACGAAACTCGGGGAAATGCAGAACAGGTCATCCGAATGGCATTTGGAGGATAATTCCTGGAAATATTCGTGCCTAGGTGTAATTCGGAGGACGATTCCAGGAGACATTCGTCCCTAGCAGAGATAGGGAGTGAAAGGCATCTGTGTATCAATGTGAACGAAAGGGTCTCTGACAAATAGCCAGCAGTGCCTGCGAAAGGCATTTGGAGGATAATTCCTGGAGATATTTGTGACTAGCTGTGATCTGGAATGAATGATTCATATATGGCAATTTTCACGTTGGGATCTCTGCCAAATACCTAGCAATGCATCCTAATGACAGTTACAGGAGAATTCCGTGAGAAATTTTTGCATACCTATGATCTGGACTCAATGTCTTATCTTCAGCTATACTCACCAAGGCATGTCTGCCAAATGCCCAGCAGTACTCTGTAATAGCATTTGCAGCATTATTCCATGGGAAATTCGTCACTGGCTATGAAATGGAATGAATGTTTCATGTTTAGCAATTGTCCCGAAAGGATCTCTGCCAAATGCCTATCCGATTTGCATTGGGAGGACGATCCAGGAGACATTCGTTCTAGCAGAGATAGGGAGTGAAAGGCACATCTTTATAAATTTGAACGAAGGTATCTCTGACAAATAGCCAGCACTGCCTGAGAAAGGCATTTGGAGGATAATTCCTGGAGATATTCGTGCCTAGGTGTGCTCTGGAATCAATGTCTTATGTTCAGCTATATTCACCAAGGAATCTCTGCCAAATGCCCAGCAGTACTCTGTAATGGCATTGGCAGCAGAATTCCATGGGAAATTCGTCACGAGCTATGAAATGGAATGAATGCATCATATTTAGCAAGTGACACGAACGGATCGCTGCCAAATTGCCAGCAGTGCATCCTAATGACATTTCCTGGAGGATTCCATGAGAAATTCGTGCCTCGCTACGATCTTGAATGGATTTTTTATGTTTAGCAAGTGTCACGAAAGGCTGTCTGCCAAATGCCCAGCTCTTTATACGATTTGCATTCGGAGGATGATCCAGGACATATTCGTCACTAGAACAGATAGGGAGTGAAAGGCACATGTTTATCAATTTGAAGGAAGGTATCTCTCACAAATAACCAGCGGTGCCTGCGAAAGGCATTTGCTGGATAATTCCGGGAGATATTCGTGCTTAGGTGTGATCTGGAATGAATATTTCATGTTTAGCAATTGTCACGAACGGATCTCTGCCAAATTACCAGCAGTGCATCCTAATGACATTTGGAGGAGGATACAATGAAGAAGTCGTTGTTAGCTATGACCTGTAATGAATATCTCATGTTTAGGAATTGTCACGAACGGATCTCTACCAAATTGCCACCAGTGCATCCGAATGGCACTTGGAGGACGATCCCAGGAGAAATTCATCCCTATCAGTTATCTGGATTCAGTTTCTCATCTTTAGACGCTGTCACAAACGAAACTCGGAGAAACGCCCAGCAGGTCACCCGAATGGCATTTGGAGGCTAATTCCTGGAGAAAGACGTTCCTAGGTGTAATCTGGAATGAGCGGCTCACGTTTAGCAATTGTCACGAAGAGATCTCTGCCAATTGGCTAGCAAAGCATCCTGATGACAGTTGCAGGAGAATTCCACGAGAAACACATGCCTAGCTATGATCTGGAATCAATGTCTTATGTTTAGCTATATTCACCAAGGCATGTCTGCCAAATTCCCAGCAGTACTCTGTAATGGCATTTGCAGCATTATTCCATGGGAAATTCGTCACTAGCTAAGAAATGGAATGAATGTTTCATGTTTAGCAATTGTCCCGAAGGGATCTCTACCAAATGCCCAGCCCTCTATCCGATTTGCATTGGGAGGACGATCCAGGAGACATTCGTTCTAGCAGAGCTAGGTAGTGAAAGGCACATGTTTATCAATTTGAACGAAGATATCGCTGACAAATAGCTGCGAAAGGCATTTGGAGGATAATTTCTGGAAATATTTGTGCCTAGGTGTCCTCTGGAATGAATGTTTCATGTTTAGCAATTGTCACGAGCCGATCTCTGCCAATTGGCTAGCAATGCATGCTAATGACAGTTGCAGGAGAATTCCATGAGAAATACATGGCTAGCTATGATCTGGAATCAATGTCTTATGTTTAGCTATATTCACCAAGGAATCTCTGCCATATGCCCAGCAGTACTCTGTAATGGCATTGGCAGCATTATTCCATGGGAAATTCGTCACTAGCTATTGAATGGAATGAATGCTTCGTGTTTAGAAGTGTCACGAAAGGCTCTCTGCTAAATGCCCAGCTCTCTAACCGATTTGCCTTTGGAGGACGATCCAGGAGACATTCGTCCCTAGCAGAGATAGGGAGTGAAAGGCATCTGTGTATCAATGTGAACGAAAGGGTCTCTGACAAATAGCCAGCAGTGCCTGCGAAAGGCATTTGGAGGATAATTCCTGGAGATATTTGTGACTAGCTGTGATCTGGAATGAATGATTCATATATGGCAATTTTCACGTTGGGATCTCTGCCAAATACCTAGCAATGCATCCTAATGACAGTTACACGAGAATTCCATGAGAAATTTTTGCATACCTATGATCTGGACTCAATGTCTTATCTTCAGCTATACTCACCAAGGCATGTCTGCCAAATGCCCAGCAGTACTCTGTAATAGCATTTGCAGCATCATTCCATGGGAAATTTGTCACTAGCTAAGAAATGGAATGAATGTTTCATGTTTAGCAATTGTCACGAAAGGATCTCTGCCAAATGCCCAGCTCTCTTTCCAATTTGCCTTTGGAGGACGATCCAGGAGACATTCGTCCCTAGCAGAGATGGGGAGTGAAAGGCACATGTTTATCAATTTGAAGGAAGGTAGCTCTCACAAATAACCAGCAGTGCCTGCGAAAGGCATTTGGAGGATAATTCCTGGAGATATTTGTGACTAGCTGTGATCTGGAATGAATGATTCATATATGGCAATTTTCACGAAGGGATCTCTGCCAAATACCTAGCAATGCATCCTAATGACAGTTACAGGAGAATTCCGTGAGAAATTCTCTGTAATGGCATTTGCAGCATTATTCCATGGGAAATTCGTCACTAGCTAAGAAATGGAATGAATGTTTCATGTTGAGCAATTGTCCCGAAGGGATCTCTGCCAAATGCCGAGCCCTCTATCCGATTTGCCTTTGGAGGACGATCCAGGAGATATTCGTCCCTAGCAGAGATGGGGAGTGAAAGGCACATGTTTATCAATTTGAACGAAGGTATCGCTGACAAATAGCCAGCACGGCCTTCGAAAGGCATATGGAGGATACTTCCTGGAGATATTCGTGCATAGGTTTCCTCTGGAATGAATGTTTCATGTTTAGCAATTGTCCCGAAGGGATCTCTGCCAAATGCCCAGCCCTCTATCCGATTTGCATTGGGAGAACGATCCAGGAGACATTCGTTCTAGCAGAGATAGGGAGTGAAAGGCACATGTTTATCAATTTGAACGAAGATATCTCTGACAAATAGCTGCGAATGGCATTTGGAGGATAATTCCTGGAAATATTCGTGCCTAGGTGTCCTCTGGAATGAATGTTTCATGTTTAGCAATTGTCACGAACGGATCTCTGCCAAATTACCCGCAGTGCATCCTAATGACATTTGGAGGAGGATACAATGAAGAAGTCGTTGTTAGCTATGACCTGTAATGAATATCTCATGTTTAGGAATTGTCACGAACGGATCTCTACCAAATTGCCACCAGTTCATCAGAATGGCATTTGGAGGACGATCCCAGGAGAAATTCATCCCTAGCAGTTATCTGGATTCAGTTTCTCCTCTTTAGACGCTGTCACAAACGAAACTCGGAGAAACGCCCAGCAGGTCATCCGAAAGGCATTTGGAGGATAATTCCTGGAAATATTCGTGCCTAGGTGTCCTCTGGAATGAATGTTTCATGTTTAGCAATTGTCACGAAGAGATCTCTGCCAATTGGCTAGCAAAGCATCCTGATGACAGTTGCAGGAGAATTACACGAGAAACACATGCCTAGCTATGATCTGGAATCAATATCTTATGTTTAGCTATATTCACCAAGGAATCTCTGCCATATGCGCAGCAGTACTCTGTAATGGCAGTGGCAGCATTATTCCATGGGAAATTCGTCACTAGTTATTGAATGGAATGAATGCTTCGTGTTTAGCAAGTGTCACGAAAGGCTCTCTGCTAAATGCCCAGCTCTCTAACCGATTTGCCTTTGGAGGACGATCCAGGAGACATTCGTCCCTAGCAGAGATAGGGAGTGAAAGGCATCTGTGTAGCAATGTGAACGAAAGTGTCTCTGACAAATAGCCAGCAGTTCCTGCGAAAGGCATTTGGAGGATAATTCCTGGAGATATTCGTGACTAGGTGTGATCTGGAATGAATGATTCATATATGGCAATTTTCACGTTGGGATCTCTGCCAAATACCTAGCAATGCATGCTAATGACAGTTACAGGAGAATTCCGTGAGAAATTTTTGCATACCTATTATCTGGACTCAATGTCTTATCTTCAGCTATACTCACCAAGGCATGTCTGCCAAATGCCCAGCAGTACTCTGTAATGGCATTTGCAGCATTATTCCATGGGAAATTCGTCACTAGCTAAGAAATGGAATGAATGTTTCATGTTTAGCAATTGTCACGAAAGGATCTCTGCCAAATGCCCAGCTCTCTTTCAGATTTGCCTTTGGAGGACGATCCAGGAGATATTCGTCCCTAGCAGAGATGGGGAGTGAAAGGCACATGTTTATCAATTTGAACGAAGGTATCGCTGACAAATAGCCAGCACGGCCTTCGAAAGCATTTGGAGGATACTTCCTGGAGATATTCGTGCCTAGGGGTCCTCTGGAATGAATGTTTCATGTTTAGCAATTGTCTCGAAAGGATCTCTGCCAAATGCCTAGCTCTCTATCCGATTTGCCTTTGAAGGACGATCCAGGAGACATTCGTCCCTAGCAGAGATAGGGAGTGAAAGGCACCTGTGTATCAAAGTGAACGAAAGGGTCTCTGACAAATAGCCAGCACTGCCTGCGAAAGGCTTTTGGAGGATAATTCCTGGAGCTATTCGTGCGTGGGTGTGCTCTGGAATGAATGTTTCATGTTTAGCAATTGACACGAACGGATCTGTGCCAAATTACCAGCAGTGCATCCGAATGGCATTTGGAGGACGATCTCAGGAGAAATTCATCCCTAGCAGTTATCTGGATTCAGTTTCTCCTCTTTAGGCACTGTCACAAACGAAACTCGGGTAAATGCAGAACAGGTCATCCGAATGGCATTTGGAGGATAATTCCTGGAGAAAGACGTTCCTAGGTGTTATCTGGAAAGAACGGCTCACGTTTAGCAATTGTCACGAAGAGATCTCTGCCAATTGGCTAGCAAAGCATCCTGATGACAGTTGCAGGAGAATTCCACGAGAAACACATGCCTAGCTATGATCTGGAATCAATGTCTTATGTTTAGCTATACTCACCAAGGCATGTCTGCCAAATTCCCAGCAGTACTCTGTATTAGCATTTGCAGCATTATTCCATGGGAAATTCGTCACTAGCTATGAAATGGAATGAATGTTTCATGTTTAGCAATTGTCCCGAAGGGATCTCTGTCAAATGCCCAGCCCTCTATCCGATTTGCATTGGGAGAACGATCCAGGAGACATTCGTTCTAGCAGAGATAGGGAGTGAAAGGCACATGTTTATCAATTTGAACGAAGGTATCGCTGACAAATAGCCAGCACGGCCTTCGAAAGGCATATGGAGTATACTTCCTGGAGATATTCGTGCCTAGGTGTCCTCTGGAATGAATGTTTCATGTTTAGCAATTGTCTCGAAGGATCTCTGCCAAATGCCTAGCTCTCTATCCGATTTGCCTTTGGAGGACGATGCAGGAGACATTCGTCCCTAGCAGAGATAGGGAGTGAAAGGCACCTGTGTATCAAAGTGAACGAAAGGGTCTCTGACAAATAGCCAGCACTGCCTGCGAAAGGCTTTTGGAGGATAATTCCTGGAGCTATTCGTGCGTGGGTGTGCTCTGGAATGAATGTTTCATGTTTAGCAATTGACACCAATGGTTCTGTGCCAAATTGCCACCAGTGCATGCGAATGGCATTTGGAGGACGATCCCAGGAGAAAATCATCCCTAGCAGTTATCTGGATTCAGTTTCTCCTCTTTAGGCGCTGTCACAAACGAAACTCGGGGAAATGCAGAACAGGTCATCCGAATGGCATTTGGAGGATAATTCCTGGAAATATTTGTGCCTAGGTGTCCTCTGGAATGAATGTTTCATGTTTAGCAATTGTCACGAAGCGATCTCCGCCAAATGGCTAGCAATGCATGCTAATGACAGTTGCAGGAGAATTCCATGAGAAATACATGGCTAGCTGTGATCTGGAGTCAATGTCTTATGTTTAGCTATATTCACCAAGGAATCTCTGCCATATGCGCAGCAGTACTCTGTAATGACATTGGCAGCGTTATTCCATGGGAAATTCGTCACTAGCTATTGAACGGAATGAATGCTTCGTGTTTAGCAAGTGTCACGAAAGGCTCTCTGCTAAATGCCCAGCTCTCTAACCGATTTGCAATTCGGAGGACGATTCCAGGAGATATTCGTCCCTAGCAGAGATAGGGAGTGAAAGGCATCTGTGTATCAATGTGAACCAAAGGGTCTCTGAGAAATAGCCAGCAGTGCCTGCGAAAGGCATTTGGAGGATACTTCCTGGAGATATTTGTGACTAGCTGTGATCTGGAATGAATGATTCATATATGGCAATTTTCACGTTGGGATCTCTGTCAAATACCTAGCAATGCATCCTAATGACAGTTACAGGAGAATTCCGTGAGAAACACATGCCTAGCTATGATCTGGACTCAATGTCTTATCTTCAGCTATATTCACCAAGGCATGTCTGCCAAATGCCCAGCAGTACTCTGTAATGGCATTTGCAGCATTATTCCATGGGAAATTCGTCACTAGCTATGAAATGGAATGAATGTTTCATGTTTAGCAATTGTCCCGAAGGGATCTCTGCCAAAAGCCCAGCCCTCTATCCGATTTGCATTGGGAGGACGATCCAGGAGACATTCGTTCTAGCAGAGATAGGGAGTGAAAGGCACATGTTTATCAATTTGAACGAAGATATCTCTGACAAATAGCTGCGAAAGGCATTTGGAGGAGAATTCCTGGAAATATTTGTGCCTAGGTGTCCTCTGGAATGAAAGTTTCATGTTTAGCAATTGTCACGAACCGATCTCTGCCAAATGGCTAGCAATGCATGCTAATGACAGTTGCAGGAGAATTCCATGAGAAATACATGGCTAGCTGTGATCTGGAGTCAATGTCTTATGTTTAGCTATATTCACCAAGGAATCTCTGCCATATGCCCAGCAGTACTCTCTAATGACACTGGCAGCATTATTCCATGGGAAATTCGTCACTAGCTATTGAATGGAATGAATGCTTCGTGTTTAGCAAGTGTCACGAAAGGCTCTCTGCTAAATGCCCAGCTCTCTAACCGATTTGCCTTTGGAGGACGATCCAGGAGACATTCGTCCCTAGCAGAGATAGGGAGTGAAAGGCATCTGTGTATCAATGTGAACGAAAGTGTCTCTGACAAATAGCCAGCAGTTCCTGCGAAAGGCATTTGGAGGATAATTCCTGGAGATATTCGTGACTAGGTGTGATCTGGAATGAATGATTCATATATGGGAATTTTCACGTTGGGATCTCTGCCAAATACCTAGCAATGCATCCTAATGACAGTTACAGGAGAATTCCGTGAGAAATTTTTGCATACCTATTATCTGGACTCAATGTCTTATCTTCAGCTATACTCACCAAGGCATGTCTGCCAAATGCCCAGCAGTACTCTGTAATGGCATTTGCAGCATTATTCCATGGGAAATTCGTCACTAGCTAAGAAATGGAATGAATGTTTCATGTTTATCAATTGTCACGAAAGGATCTCTGCCAAATGCCCAGCTCTCTTTCAGATTTGCCTTTGGAGGACGATCCAGGAGATATTCGTCCCTAGCAGAGATAGGGAGTGAAAGGCACCTGTGTATCAAAGTGAACGAAAGGGTCTCTGACAAATAGCCAGCAGTGCCTGCGAAAGGCTTTTGGAGGATAATTCCTGGAGCTATTCGTGCGTGGGTGTGCTCTGGAATGAATGTTTCATGTTTAGCAATTGACACCAATGGTTCTGTGCCAAATTGCCACCAGTGCATGCGAATGGCATTTGGAGGACGATCCCAGGTGAAAATCATCCCTAGCAGTTATCTGGATTCAGTTTCTCCTCTTTAGGCGCTGTCACAAACGAAACTCGGGGAAATGCAGAACAGGTCATCCGAATGGCATTTGGAGGATAATTCCTGGAAATATTTGTTCCTAGGTGTCCTCTGGAATGAATGTTTCCTGTTTAGCAATT
Organism: Chrysemys picta bellii; assembly: GCF_011386835.1. NCBI lineage: Eukaryota > Metazoa > Chordata > Testudines > Emydidae > Chrysemys > Chrysemys picta. The sequence continues at coordinate 15,559,463 of NC_088807.1, read as the reverse complement.
GTCACGAAGCGATCTCTGCCAAATGGCTAGCAATGCATGCTAATGACAGTTGCAGGAGAATTCCATGAGAAATACATGGCTAGCTATGATCTGGAATCAATGTCTTATGTTTAGCTATATTCACCAAGGAATCTCTGCCATATGCCCAGCAGTACTCTGTAATGGCACTGGCAGCATTATTCCATGGGAAATTCGTCACTAGCTATTGAATGGAATGAATGCTTCGTGTTTAGCAAGTGTCACGAAAGGCTCTCTGCTAAATGCCCAGCTCTCTAACCGATTTGCCTTTGGAGGACGATCCAGGAGACATTCGTCCGTAGCAGAGATAGGGAGTGAAAGGCATCTGTGTATCAATGTGAACGAAAGGGTCTCTGACAAATAGCCAGCACTGCCTCTGAAAGGCATTTGGAGGATAATTCCTGGAGATATTTGTGACTAGCTGTGATCTGGAAAGAATGATTCATATATGGCAATTTTCACGTTAGGATCTCTGCCAAATACCTAGCAATGCATCCTAATGATAGATACAGGAGAATTCCGTGAGAAATTTTTGCATACCTATGATCTGGACTCAATGTCTTATCTTCAGCTATACTCACCAAGGCATGTCTGCCAAATGCCCAGCAGTACTCTGTAATGGCATTTGCAGCATTATTCCATGGGAAATTCGTCACTAGCTATGAAATGGAATGAATGTTTCATGTTTAGCAATTGTCCCGAAGGGATCTCTGCCAAATGCCCAGCCCTCTATCCGATTTGCATTGGGAGGACGATCCAGGAGACATTCGTTCTAGCAGAGATAGGGAGTGAAAGGCACATGTTTATCAATTTGAACGAAGATATCTCTGACAAATAGCTGCGAATGGCATTTGGAGGATAATTCCTGGAAATATTCGTGCCTAGGTGTCCTCTGGAATGATTGTTTTATGTTTAGCAATTATCACGAACGGATCTCTGCCAAATTACCCGCAGTGCATCCTAATGACATTTGGAGGAGGATACAATGAAGAAGTCGTTGTTAGCTATGACCTGTAATGAATATCTCATGTTTAGGAATTGTCACGAACGGATCTCTACCAAATTGCCACCAGTTCATCAGAATGGCACTTGGAGGACGATCCCAGGAGAAATTCATCCCTAGCAGTTATCTGGATTCAGTTTCTCCTCTTTAGACGCTGTCACAAACAAAACTCGGAGAAACGCCCAGCAGGTCATCCAAATGGCATTTGGATGCTAATTCCTGGAGAAAGATGTTCCTAGGTGTAATCTGGAAAGAACGGCTCACGTTTAGCAATTGTCACGAAGAGATCTCTGCCAATTGGCTAGCAAAGCATCCTGATGACAATTGCAGGATAATTCCACGAGAAACACATGCCTAGCTATGATCTGGAATCAATGTCTTATGTTTAGCTATATTCACCAAGGCATGTCTGCCAAATTCCCAGCAGTACTCTGTATTAGCATTTGCATAATTATTCCATGGGAAATTCGTCACTAGCTATGAAATGGAATGAATGCATCATGTTTAGCAATTGTCCCGAAGGGATCTCTGCCAACTGCCCAGCCCTCTATCCGATTTGCATTGGGAGAACGATCCAGGAGACATTCGTTCTAGCAGAGATAGGGAGTGAAAGGCACATGTTTATCAATTTGAACGAAAATATCTCTGACAAACAGCTGCGAAAGGCATTTGGAGGAGAATTCCTGGAAATATTTGTGCCTAGGTGTCCTCTGGAATGAAAGTTTCATGTTTAGCAATTGTCACGAACCGATCTCTGCCAAATGGCTAGCAATGCATGCTAATGACAGTTGCAGGAGAATTCCATGAGAAATACATGGCTAGCTGTGATCTGGAGTCAATGTCTTATGTTTAGCTATATTCACCAAGGAATCTCTGCCATATGCCCAGCAGTACTCTGTAATGACACTGGCAGCATTATTCCATGGGAAATTCGTCACTAGCTATTGAATGGAATGAATGCTTCGTGTTTAGCAAGTGTCACGAAAGGCTCTCTGCTAAATGCCCAGCTCTCTAACCGATTTGCAATTCGGAGGACGATTCCAGGAGACATTCGTCCCTAGCAGATATAGGGAGTGAAAGGCATCTGTGTATCAATGTGAACGAAAGGGTCTCTGACAAATAGCCAGCAGTGCCTGCGAAAGGCATTTGGAGGATAATTCCTGGAGATATTTGTGACTAGCTGTGATCTGGAATGAATGATTCATATATGGCAATTTTCACGTTAGGATCTCTGCCAAATACCTAGCAATGCATCCTAATGATAGATACAGGAGAATTCCGTGAGAAATTTTTGCATACCTATGATCTGGACTCAATGTCTTATCTTCAGCTATACTCACCAAGGCATGTCTGCCAAATGCCCAGCAGTACTCTGTAATAGCATTTGCAGCATTATTCCATGGGAAATTCGTCACTAGCTAAGAAATGGAATGAATGTTTCATGTTTATCAATTGTCACGAAAGGATCTCTGCCAAATGCCCAGCTCTCTTTCAGATTTGCCTTTGGAGGACGATCCAGGAGATATTCGTCCCTAGCAGAGATGGGGAGTGAAAGGCACATGTTTATCAATTTGAACGAAGGTATCGCTGACAAATAGCCAGCACGGCCTTCGAAAGGCATATGGAGGATACTTCCTGGAGATATTCGTGCCTAGGGGTCCTCTGGAATGAATGTTTCATGTTTAGCAATTGTCTCGAAAGGATCTCTGCCAAATGCCTAGCTCCTCATCCGATTTGCCTTTGGAGGACGATCCAGGAGATATTCGTCCCTAGCAGAGATAGGGAGTGAAAGGCACCTGTGTATCAAAGTGAACGAAAGGGTCTCTGACAAATAGCCAGCACTGCCTGCGAAAGGCTTTTGGAGGATAATTCCTGGAGCTATTCGTGCGTGGGTGTGCTCTGGAATGAATGTTTCATGTTTAGCAATTGACACGAACGGATCTGTGCCAAATTACCAGCAGTGCATCCGAATGGCATTTGGAGGACGATCCCAGGAGAAATTCATCCCTAGCAGTTATCTGGATTCAGTTTCTCCTCTTTAGGCACTGTCACAAACGAAACTCGGGGAAATGCAGAACAGGTCATCCGAATGGCATTTGGATGATAATTCCTGGAGAAAGATGTTCCTAGGTGTAATCTGGAAAGAACGGCCCACGTTTAACAATTGTCACGAAGAGATCTCTGCCAATTGGCTAGCAAAGCATCCTGATGACAATTGCAGGAGAATTCCACGAGAAACACATGCCTAGCTATGATCTGGAATCAATGTCTTATGTTTAGCTATATTCACCAAGGCATGTCTGCCAAATTCCCAGCAGTACTCTGTAATAGCATTTGCAGCATTATTCCATGGGAAATTCGTCACTAGCTATGAAATGGAATGAATGCATCATGTTTAGCAATTGTCCCGAAGGGATCTCTGTCAAATGCCCAGTCCTCTATCCGATTTGCATTGGGAGAACGATCCAGGAGACATTCGTTCTAGCAGAGCTAGGGAGTGAAAGGCACATGTTTATCAATTTGAACGAAGATATCTCTGACAAATAGCTGCGAAAGGCATTTGGAGGAGAATTCCTGGAAATATTTGTGCCTAGGTGTCCTCTGGAATGAAAGTTTCATGTTTAGCAATTGTCACGAACCGATCTCTGCCAAATGGCTAGCAATGCATGCTAATGACAGTTGCAGGAGAATTCCATGAGAAATACATGTCTAGCTAAGATCTGGAATCAATGTCTTATGTTTAGCTATATTCACCAAGGAATCTCTGCCATATGCGCAGCAGTACTCTGTAATGGCATTGGCAGCGTTATGCCATGGGAAATTCGTCACTAGCTATTGAATGGAATGAATGCTTCGTGTTTAGCAAGTGTCACGAAAGGCTCTCTGCTAAATGCCCAGCTCTCTAACCGATTTGCCTTTGGAGGACGATCCAGGAGACATTCGTCCCTAGCAGAGCTAGGGAGTGAAAGGCATCTGTGTATCAATGTGAACGAAAGTGTCTCTGACAAATAGCCAGCAGTTCCTGCGAAAGGCATTTGGAGGATAATTCCTGGAGATATTCGTGACTAGGTGTGATCTGGAATGAATGATTCATATATGGCAATTTTCACGTTGGGATCTCTGCCAAATACCTAGCAATGCATCCTAATGACAGTTACAGGAGAATTCCGTGAGAAATTTTTGCATACCTATTATCTGGACTCAATGTCTTATCTTCAGCTATACTCACCAAGGCATGTCTGCCAAATGCCCAGCAGTACTCTGTAATAGCATTTGCAGCATTATTCCATGGGAAATTCGTCACTAGCTAAGAAATGGAATGAATGTTTCATGTTTATCAATTGTCACGAAAGGATCTCTGCCAAATGCCCAGCTCTCTTTCAGATTTGCCTTTGGAGGACGATCCAGGAGATATTCGTCCCTAGCAGAGATGGGGAGTGAAAGGCACATGTTTATCAATTTGAACGAAGGTATCGCTGACAAATAGCCAGCACGGCCTTCGAAAGGCATATGGAGGATACTTCCTGGAGATATTCGAGCCTAGGGGTCCTCTGGAATGAATGTTTTATGTTTAGCAATTGTCACGAACGGATCTCTGCCAAATTACCCGCAGTGCATCCTAATGACATTTGGAGGAGGATACAATGAAGAAGTCGTTGTTAGCTATGACCTGTAATGAATATCTCCTGTTTAGGAACTGTCACGAACGGATCTCTACCAAATTGCCGCCAGTTCATCAGAATGGCACTTGGAGGACGATCCCAGTAGAAATTCATCCCTAGCAGTTATCTGGATTCAGTTTCTCGTCTTTAGACGCTGTCACAAACGAAACTCGGAGAAACGCCCAGCAGGTCATCCGAATGGCATTTGGATGCTAATTCCTGGAGAAAGACGTTCCTAGGTGTAATCTGGAAAGAACGGCTCACGTTTAGCAATTGTCACGAAGAGATCTCTTCCAATTGGCTAGCAAATCATCCTGATGACAGTTGCAGGAGAATTCCACGAGAAACACATGCCTAGCTATGATCTGGAATCAATGTCTTATGTTTAGCTATATTCACCAAGGCATGTCTGCCAAATTCCCAGCAGTACTCTGTAATAGCATTTGCAGCATTATTCCATGGGAAATTCGTCACTAGCTATGAAATGGAATGAATGCATCATGTTTAGCAATTATCCCGAAGGGATCTCTGTCAAATGCCCAGCCCTCTATCCGATTTGCATTGGGAGAACGATCCAGGAGACATTCGTTCTAGCAGAGCTAGGGAGTGAAAGGCACATGTTTATCAATTTGAACGAAGATATCTCTGACAAACAGCTGCGAAAGGCATTTGGAGGAGAATTCCTGGAAATATTTGTGCCTAGGTGTCCTCTGGAATGAAAGTTTCATGTTTAGCAATTGTCACGAACCGATCTCTGCCAAATGGCTAGCAATGCATGCTAATGACAGTTGCAGGAGAATTCCATGAGAAATACATGTCTAGCTAAGATCTGGAATCAATGTCTTATGTTTAGCTATATTCACCAAGGAATCTCTGCCATATGCGCAGCAGTACTCTGTAATGGCATTGGCAGCGTTATTCCATGGGAAATTCGTCACTATCTATTGAATGGAATGAATGCTTCGTGTTTAGCAAGTGTCACGAAAGGCTCTCTGCTAAATGCCCAGCTCTCTAACCGATTTGCCTTTGGAGGACGATCCAGGAGACATTCGTCCCTAGCAGAGCTAGGGAGTGAAAGGCATCTGTGTATCAATGTGAACGAAAGTGTCTCTGACAAATAGCCAGCAGTTCCTGCGAAAGGCATTTGGAGGATAATTCCTGGAGATATTCGTGACTAGGTGTGATCTGGAATGAATGATTCATATATGGCAATTTTCACGTTGGGATCTCTGCCAAATACCTAGCAATGCATCCTAATGACAGTTACAGGAGAATTCCGTGAGAAATTTTTGCATACCTATTATCTGGACTCAATGTCTTATCTTCAGCTATACTCACCAAGGCATGTCTGCCAAATGCCCAGCAGTACTCTGTAATGGCATTTGCAGCATTATTCCATGGGAAATTCGTCACTAGCTAAGAAATGGAATGAATGATTCATGTTTATCAATTGTCACGAAAGGATCTCTGCCAAATGCCCAGCTCTCTTTCAGATTTGCCTTTGGAGGACGATCCAGGAGATATTCGTCCCTAGCAGAGATGGGGAGTGAAAGGCACATGTTTATCAATTTGAACGAAGGTATCGCTGACAAATAGCCAGCACGGCCTTCGAAAGGCATATGGAGGATACTTCCTGGATATATTCGAGCCTAGGAGTCCTCTGGAATGAATGTTTCATGTTTAGCAATTGTCTCTAAAGGATCTCTGCCAAATGCCTAGCTCCTCATCCGATTTGCCTTTGGAGGACGATCCAGGAGATATTCGTCCCTAGCAGAGATAGGGAGTGAAAGGCACCTGTGTATCAAAGTGAACGAAAGGGTCTCTGACAAATAGCCAGCACTGCCTGCGAAAGGCTTTTGGAGGATAATTCCTGGAGCTATTCGTGCGTGGGTGTGCTCTGGAATGAATGTTTCATGTTTAGCAATTGACACGAACGGATCTGTGCCAAATTACCAGCAGTGCATCCGAATGGCATTTGGAGGACGACCCCAGGAGAAATTCATCCCTAGCAGTTATCTGGATTCAGTTTCTCCTCTTTAGGCACTGTCACAAACGAAACTCGGGGAAATGCAGAACAGGTCATCCGAATGGCATTTGGAGGATAATTCCTGGAGAAAGACGTTCCTAGGTGTAATCTGGAAAGAACGGCTCACGTTTAGCAATTGTCACGAAGAGATCTCTGCCAATTGGCTAGCAAGCATCCTGATGACAGTTGCAGGAGAATTCCACGAGAAACACATGCCTAGCTATGATCTGGAATCAATGTCTTATGTTTAGCTATATTCACCAAGGCATGTCTGCCAAATTCCCAGCAGTACTCTGTAATAGCATTTGCAGCATTATTCCATGGGAAATTCGTCACTAGCTATGAAATGGAATGAATGCATCATGTTTAGCAATTGTCCTGAAGGGATCTCTGTCAAATGCCCAGCCCTCTATCCGATTTGCATTGGGAGAACGATCCAGGAGACATTCGTTCTAGCAGAGCTAGGGAGTGAAAGGCACATATTTATCAATTTGAACGAAGATATCTCTGACAAATAGCTGCGAAAGGCATTTGGAGGAGAATTCCTGGAAATATTTGTGCCTAGGTGTCCTCTGGAATGAAAGTTTCATTTTTAGCAATTGTCACGAACCGATCTCTCCCAAATGGCTAGCAATGCATGCTAATGACAGTTGCAGGAGAATTCCATGAGAAATACATGGCTAGCTGTGATCTGGAGTCAATGTCTTATGTTTAGCTATATTCACCAAGGAATCTCTGCCATATGCGCAGCAGTACTCTGTAATGGCATTGGCAGCGTTATTCCATGGGAAATTCGTCACTAGCTATTGAATGGAATGAATGCTTCGTGTTTAGCAAGTGTCACGAAAGGCTCTCTGCTAAATGCCCAGCTCTCTAACCGATTTGCAATTCGGAGGACGATTCCAGGAGATATTCGTGCCTAGCAGAGATAGGGAGTGAAAGGCATCTGTGTATCAATGTGAACCAAAGGGTCTCTGAGAAATAGCCAGCAGTGCCTGCGAAAGGGATTTGGAGGATACTTCCTGGAGATATTTGTGACTAGGTGTGATCTGGAATGAATGATTCATATATGGCAATTTTCA
>NC_088807.1:15537444-15551172 GCF_011386835.1 Chrysemys picta bellii | reverse complement strand
GCAGGAACACGAGCTGCTGGGCCTCCTTCTGCACCCACCAGGAGTGGGGTTAGGGGAGAGAGAGCCAGTTAGCCAGGGACCTCCCTGCCCCCACACAGCAGCTGCAGGACTCAGGCCTGAATGGGGGATAGTGGGGACCCGCCCATTGTCCAAATCACCCACCACTCCACCACAAGCAGGGTCAGGAACTGGGACAGTGCCTGTGGGGGGAGGAGACCCGGCTGGTGTGTGACAGACACCCCCACCTCTGGGGTCCCAGATCATGGAGGAGAAAGGTCCCCATTAGGGCTGGTGGATCATCAGGGACAAGACCCTTTGCAGGGGGTCAGGTGCTGGGAAGGGGCAGGACAGTCTCGGTTCCAGCACAGCTGGGGTACGTTTGTACCTTTTCTCCGCCTTGGAGCTGCTCTCGGCTGTTATTGAGAGCAGCCTCCTCTGTGGCCACGTCCACCCATTCCTCCTCCTCGTCCCCTGAGTCCCTGGCAGTCCCTGCACCAGGGAGAGAAGGGGACAGGGTGACGCCTGCTGCCACTCGGGGGAAGGACAGGGGCACGGTGGGGCAATGTGCCCCCTTCCCACCACCGGGACCCAGGGCAGATCGGGCCCCACACTCCCCCCTCTCAGTGATGCCTTCAGCCCCCAACTCCTTCAGGAGCCCATAGCAAAGAGACCCCCCAGACTGTCCTGGACTCCCTGAGAGGTGCCTCCCCCCAACTGGAGCACCAAGGACCAAAGTGGCAGCATCTAGTGTCAGTGGGGTTCATGTGGCTCAGGCCAGACCCCTGGGCTGGGGACCCGCCCCCATAGCCCTGATCGAGGGCCTGGGCCCAGGGTGTTCACGGCCCCGCCCTCACCTCTCACTGAGCCCAGCCTGACTTCTCACCTGGAACAAAGCTGCGGCGCCCATCGGCCTCGCTGCTGCCCGAGTCCCAGGCACTGCTGCTGTCCCATGGGGAGCGGGCCGAGCTGCTGGTGGTGGGACAGGGATCCTCCACCTCCTGCCCTGGGGAGGCTGGAAGGTCCTCAGTGACCGGGCAGGGCGATGCCTCCTGCTGGGAATCAGGGCTGGGCTCCTGGGGCCGCTGCTGCCCACACAACATGCCCCAGAGTCACCCTGCCCGGCTCCTCTCCTGCGCTGGGTCCTGCCTGCCCAGCCGCAGCCTGGCCCAGCTCCATTTTGACCTGGCCTCTCCCACCTCGGCGCCTGCACTGGGAGCGGGTTTTCTCCGCCAGAAGGCTGGGCACTTCTACCTCCTGGCCTGGCCGGGAGCTCCTTCCCCACCAGTGGGGACGGAGGAGCCGCTCTGCTCCTGGGGAAGATGGCAGCTGCTTCCCTCAGGCTCTGGGGCCACCTGCAGAGCCTTCTTCCTGAACATCCTCAGGAGCCTGGCCATCCTGGAACCGAGCGGGGAGCGGGCGTGAGTCTGGGGTCAAGGCAGCCTCTCACTAACCAGCCTGTTTAGTCCCTCCCCATCCCTGCCCCAGCCAGAGCAGCTCCTCCTCCCACCACAGGGGTGCATGTAATGCAATCTACACGCACTGGCAGGAGTTCATTGCATGATCTGCTCCCAGCATTCCCCCTCGTCACCCCTGGGGCTGCAATGCCCGGGGAGTCTCCTCCTTTTCCATCACTGGGTTCAGTCACTTTGGACAAGCAGCTCCCTTCTGCCGTCCCAGGCCACACTCCCCCGCAGGCTAGAGAAGGAACAGAACCCAGGAGTCCGGACTTCTCCTGGGAAACCATTCCCCACGTCAAAGTCCCGAGGCAGAGCAAGGCCAGGGCCCCCACCTTTCCCATTGATTTCCATGCTCAGCAGCTCACAGGGTCTGGCCCAGCTCAGAGACGCTCAGCCTGGGGAACGGTCTCCCACAAGGGAAGGGTTGGGAGCCCCATTGCTGGGATCTTTCCAAACACACTGGAGACGGCTCTGGAGAAGTCCCTCCCCAGTCTGAGAGCGAGAGGCTCCTGGGGGCGGTTTGCAAATCCAATCTCCTTTGGGAGAGATTCTTTCCCCCTCTTTCTGCCTCTCCCCAGACAGACAGGGGACGCCAATGGGGAACCCTAATGCCACTCACTTGCTCTGCTGACGGAGCGATGGATGGAGGATGTTCAGTGTCATCCCTCGCCCTTCTCCTCACTCCCCAAAGCCAAGGCAGGCTGGAGAGGGTGGTGGTGACCTGAGGAGTTACCCTGCCCAGCCAGCAGGCAATGTGATAGCACTGGGCGATCGACTGGCTGTGAAAACAAGAGTCTGTCTTATTGCCAAGGGACAGAGAAACTCGGCCAGCAGCAGGGGGTGCAGAACACTGGCCTAGTGTGGGGGTGACAGCGCCTCCGGGATACTGACATCCCTGCACTTTACACACCTTCCTGGAGCCTCCCAACCCCCTGGGCTGTAGGGGCTGCGACCCCAACCCCACTGATGAGAACCAGGCCTGGGGCGGGGAAGCTACTGGCTCAGGGTCACACCAAGTGTCAGAGCCAGGGATGGGACCGAGAAGTCCTTATTTCCAGGCCCCCTCACTAACCACTGCTGCACACTCCCTCCCACAGCTGGCAATTACAACCAGGCCTTCATGTCCGGTCCCCCTGCTTGAGAGGGAGTGTGCTCCGCTGGAGTGATTGGCGCAGGGAACTGGGAGTCAGGACTCCTGGGTTCCATTGCTGGTTTCCTATTGACCTGTGGGACTTTGGGTAAGTTGCTGCCCCCTCTAGGCTCTGTCCCCAGCAGTCAAATGGGGATTTCATACTTTCCCACTATTGGAAAGTGCTGGGAGAATCCCCCAGCAAAAGCTGCTCTGACAGTGCTAAGCAGCATCTGACCATTAGAGGTCGGAGCGCACTGCCCAGGAGGAGGAGTGTTTGGTTCCGGGCTGTTGGAGTACGGGCTTGCAACCATCTGGGCACACATATTATACTAATTGCATCTAGACCACATCTCCCTAGTTTGTTTGTGAGAATGTCCTTATTAACACCAAGATGGATCACATCTACTGTTTACCCACCTCCACTAGGCCCGTAACCCTGCCAAAGAAGGAGCTAGGATTGGTTTGGAATGATTTGTTCTTGACAAGTCCATGCTCACTAGTCCTAAGAACCAAATTGTCCTGTAGGTGCTGACAAACTGATTGTTTAATAAGGAGTTCCAGTATCTTTCCAGGTATGTTAATGGATGGGAAGACGTTCTTTTTCAGGGATCTCTGATGAGAACTGGGGCACAGCACTTAGTTTGTTGAAGCCATAAAATGGAGACAGGCACCTCTTCTCTTCTCCCAGCACCCCAGATACCTAAAAGGGTGGGACTCACATCCCTCAATGGGCTTTAAAAGAGACAATGGTTACAATGTGGCCCCGACCATTTCTGGTTTCTGCAGACTAGATGTTTTAGCAAAGTTTAGAATTCCTTGGTGCTCAACACCGTGAAACTCCCCTTTCTCCTTCACAAAGGGCTTTAACGCCCCTTATCTCACCCAGGCTCTCGACTGCCCAAAGTTGGAGAATTGTCCCTGTTCCCATTGCAGAGCACCCCCCACGACACACACACAGAGTCCTCCTGGTGGTGGGAGGGGAACAGAGGAAAGGACAGAAGACGTAAGAGATGAAGAGAAAGGAGAGAGGGATGGAGGAAAAGGTAAAATAAAAAGGACAAACCTTAATGTCCCCAGTGATTCTAAGGGACAAAATCCCAGGTGGGGAATAAAATTCGACCACCTTATGCTAGTGTTTTCCATGCCTAGAATTCAGCTGGCGCCAGATGCATCAGACTGAACAGGTTCCAAACCTCTCGGAGGCTCTTACCTTCTAAACAGGGACGTCTGTTTTCTAGTAAAATCAGGAAAAAGAAAAGAGAAAACTCAAAAGAGGTTCCTCCTGGCGCTCATGTACGTGAACCTAAATACTCTCTCAGTCCTCAAAGAGAGATCTCGAGCAGGAGACTTGCTGAAGCAAAGCTACAGGGGACTCTGAGGTTTCCCTGGCCCTGCGCCCCTGTCCTGCCTGGCTGATGTCAGCATCTCTCTGTGAGGTCACCACCTCCCCAGCACCTTTGACCAATAGGCTGAGGTCCTGCAAAAGGCCTTTGTGATGTCACTGCCACACCCACTCCTCCCCTGCAGTGTTAATGTCCTGCCACAGGCCAGACCCTTTGGAGGTTTGAGCTACTCTCTGTGGATCACCCCGCTCAATGAGTGTTCATTCTAGGAAGCAAGCTGGCTAGACAGTAAAACATCAGATGCTGCTCCCAATACTACACTCGGTTTCTCAGAAATGAGTAGACTTTATGGGCAGAAGAGACAGTTAGAGCATCTAATCTGACCCCCTGCATATCACAGGCCTCCTGTCTACCACAATAGCTACTGTTGGGGCAAACACATTCCAGAAAGGCATCTAGTCTTTATTAAATGACATCAAGAGATGGAGAATCCACCACTTTCCTTGGTAGCTTCTTCCTGTGGTCAATCATCCTCGCTGTTGAATATTTGTGCCTTATTTGTCATAGGAATTTGTCTCTTTTCACCTTCCAGCCATTCCCAAACCTCAGCCAGCATTTGTAGGTGACAAATCTCATGAATTGTCACAGATTGCGGTGTTACTAGAGGAGGTTTTGGAATTAACTGATAAGTCACTGGGACCAGATGGCATTCACCCAAGAGTTCTGAAAGAACTCAGATGTGAAATTGCGGAACTACTAATTATGGTTTGTAACCTGTCCTTTAAATCAGCTTCTGTATCCATGACTGGAAGATAGCTAATGTAACGCCAATATTTAAAAAGGGCACTATTGGTGATCCCGGCAATTACAGACCAGTAAGTCTAATGTCAGTACCGGGCAAATTAGTTGAAAAGAATAAAATTGTCAGACACATAGAAGAACATAAATTGTTGGGCATAGTTGTTGGGCAAAGTCAACATAGTTTAGGTAAAGGGAAATCATGTCTTCCTAATCTATTAGAGTTCTTTGAAGGGGTCAACAAACATGTGGACAAGGGGGATCCAGTGGACATAGTGTACTTAGATTTCCAGAAAGCCTTTGACAAGGTCCCTCACCAAAGGGTCTTATGTAAATTAAGTTGTCATGGGATAAGAGGGAAGATCCTTTCATGGATTGAGAACTGGTTAAAAGACAGGGAACAAAGGGTAGGAATAAATGGTAAATTTTCAGAATGGAGAGTGGTAACTAGTGGTGTTCCCCAAGGGTCAGTCCTAGGACCAATGCTATTCAACTTATTCATAAATGATCTGGAGAAAGGGGTAAAAAGTGAGGTGGCAAAGTTTGCAGATGATACTAAAGTGCTCAAGATAGTTAAGACCAAAGCAGACTGTGAAGAACTTCAAAAAGATCTCACAAAACTAAGTGATTGGGCAACAAAATGGCAAATGAAATTTAATGTGGACAACGTAAAGTAATGTACATTGGGAAAAATAACCCCAACTATACATACAATATGATGGGGGCTAATTTAGCTACAACGAATCAGGAAAAAGATCTTGGAGTCATCGTGGATAGTTCTCTGAAGACTTCCACGCAGTGTGCAGCGTCAGTCAAAAAAGCAAACAGGATGTTAGGAATCATTAAAAAGGGGATAGAGAATAAGACGGAGAATATCTTATTGCCCTTATATAAATCCATGGTACACCCACATCTTGAATACTGTGTACAGATATGGTCTCCTCATCTCAAAAAAGATATACTGGCATTAGAAAAGGTTCAGAGAAGGGCAATTAAAATGATTAGAGGTTTGGAACTAACAGGCCTGTAGTTACCTGGATCACTTTTTTCCCCTTTCTTAAAGCTAGGAACTATGTTAGCAATTCTCCAGTCATATGGCACAACCCCTGAGTTTACTGATTCATTAACATTTTTTGCTAATGGGTTTGCAATTTCATGTGCCAGTTCCTTTAATATTCTTGGATGAAGATTATCTGGGCCCCCCAATTTAGTCCCATTAAACTGTTCGAGTTTGGCTTCTAACTCGGATGTGGTAATATCTACCTCCATATCCTCATTCCCATTTGTCATCCTACCATTATCTCTAAGCTCCTCATTAGCCTCTTAAAGACTGAGGCAAAGTATTTGTTTAGATATTGGGCCATGCCTAGATTATCCTTAACCTCCACTCCATCCTCAGTGTTTAGTGGTCCCACTTCTTCTTTCTTTATTTTCTTCTGATTTATATGGCTATAAAACCTTTTACTATTGGTTTGAATTCCCTTTGCAAGGTCCAACTCTACATGACTTTCAGCTTTTCTCACTTTGTCCCTACATGTTCTGACCTCAGTAAGGTAGCTTTCCTTGCTGATCACTCCCATCTTCCACACCTTGTAGGCTTTCTGCTTTTTCTTAATCATCTCTCTGAGATGCTTGCTCATCCAACTTGGTCTACAACTCCTGCCTATGAATTTTTCCCCCTTTCTTGGGATGCAGGCTTCTGATAGTTTCTGCAACTTTGACTTGAAGTAATTCCAGGCCTTCTCCGCCTTTAGATCCACAAGTTCTTCAGTCCAATCCACTTCCCTATCTAATTTCCTTAATTTTTTAAAGTTAGCCCTTTTGAAATCAAAAACCCTAGTCACAGATCTATTTTTGTTTACCCTTCCATTTAGTTTAAACTGAATTAGCTCATGATCGCTCAAACCAAGGCTGTCCCCTACAACCATTTCTTCTAAGAGATCCTCACTACTCAACAAAACCAAATCTAAAATGGCATTCCCTCTTGTTGGTTCAGCAACTACTTGGTGAAGGAATCCATCAGCTATCACATCTAGGAAAATCTGAGCCCTATTATATTACTAGCACTTGTCCTCCGGTCTATATCTGGGAAGTTAAAGTCTCCCATGATCACACAATTCCCATTAGTATTTACTTCATTAAAAACATTGAAGAGGTCTCTATCCCTATCCAAATCAGACTCCTGTTCTAACAGACAGCAACCCCCCCCGAAAGGCAGAGATAGAGCCCAGGAATCGAGATGGTGGGGAAATTTCATTGAAACCGTTTCTGTCCGAAAATCCCATTCAAACTAAACCAGCTTGTTTCTTGAAATCATATCAAGTGGCATGAAAATTCTTTGCAAAAATATTTTGTTGCAAAACAAAAGCATCTTCTGTGTCACAGTGTGTTAAATTGTCTCGTCGCACACAAAGAGGAGACACTTAGATCTCAAAAATTAGATAAGATGTTTCAGTCTGAGCTAAGTAGTTGCTGCTCTTAAAAATTGCAACATAATAAAATACAAATAAAATAGACTATTTCAGCCATTCTATTATGTCATAATCTGATCTGAGTAAACATGATAGGACACCTCATCTTATGCACTGCTCCTAGTGACACTCTCCAATAGATCCCCATCCTCCACCCGCCGGGAGGTAGGTAGGGGCGGATTGTTATCCCTACTTGAAAGAGGGAGAAGCTAAGGCTGAGAAAGGAGAATTGACTTGTCTTAGGTCACACAGCCAGTCCGTGGCAGAGTTGGGAATAGGACCCAAGAGCCCTGATTTTCAAACTAACCATCGGATCTTGAATTTCAGACATTGAATGACCTGAATAAAGTGCTCTCAAGTGAGTTCCAGACAAGCAAGAGTTCATAGTAATTATTCAGCAAGTATTTTAGGAGAACTGGAATGGTAGAGAAAATAATGAACTGCAGAGAAGCAGCAAAATTTGTCGAACATATGACTGGTTATGACTATTTACTTGGTCTTAAAAGAAAACAACAGGGACCTGAGTCTCCTCCCTGTCAATAACCCCCTGCTCAGCCAATCAGGGTAGAGACCGAGGGGCGGGAGGATGAGGGTTCTCACCAGAGAGCCCAAAGGATGGCCCAGGTCACCGCTCGGGATCACTGTCTGAGCACTATTTCAGCCCCACATTTTTTGGTGGACCTCCCACAATGGGAGTTGTAGAGCACCCCCCACGACACACACACCCCCCTCCTGGTGGTGGGAGGGGAACAGGGGAAAGGACAAAAGAAGTAAGAGATGAAGAGAAAGGAGGAAGGGATGGAGGAAAAGGAAAAAGAAAAAGGACAAACCTTAATGTCCCCAGAGATTCTAAGGGACAAAATCCCAGGTGGGGAATAAAATTTGGCCACCTTAAGCTAGTGTTTTCCATGCCAAAAATTCAGCTGGCGCCAGATGCATCAGACTGAACAGGTTCCAAACCTCTCGGAGGCTCTTACCTTCTGTGCGGGATGATTAGGAGCTGGTGCATCACTTTGGCCGTGACGTCCTCCTGCTGCAAGGGAACGAGAACCTGTCAGAGACTCAAACGCCCCGAGGAATCAGGGGGAATTAAGGCCACCTGGAACCAGCAGTATTTCCACCAAGCACCTGCCCACCACTGAGGGATGAATTCACCTCCTGAACCCCAGAATGGAGTCTTCTTGTCCTTTCTAGTAACCTCCAGTGCCAACCCCCCTCCTTCTAGGGTGAGCTCCTGCTACCTCCCCCTCAGTGCCCTTGACAGCTGTTCCACCTCCAAACCACAGCTCAAGTTATCAGAACCCTCTTCTCCACTCCCACCCAGGTTGGGCAGGGAGGCGGTTCTAGCAGGGCAGGCAGGAGGGATTCTGGCAGTAGTGAAGTGGGTTGCGGGGAGGTTGAGATCTTGCCCCAAGTCATCCCAGACACTAATGCTAAGCCACAGGATGGCAGCATCTAGTGTCAGTGGAGTCCAAGCACTATTTCAACCCCACGGTTTTGGATCAACTTCCCACAAGGGGAGGTGAAGAGCACCCCCAGCAACACACACACACACACACACTCACCACTCCTGGTGGTGGGAGGGGAACAGGAGAAAGGACAAAAGAAGTAAGAGATGAAGAGAAACGAAGGAGGAATAGAGGAAAAGGTAAAACGAAAAAGACAAACCCTAATGTCCCCAGTGATTCCACGGGACAAAATCCCAGGTGGACTACAAAATTCTGCCACCTTAAACTAGTGTTTTCCATGCCTAGAATTCAGCTGGCACCAGGTGGATCAGACTTAACAGGTTACAAACCTCTCCGAGGCTCTTACCTTCTCAACAGGGACGTCTGTTTTCTAGTAAAATCAGTAAAAGGAAAGGAGAAAACTCGAAAGAGACTCCTGCTCGTACTCACATATGTGAACCCTAATACTCTCTCAGTCCTCAAAGAGAGACCTCGAGAAGGAGACTTGCTGAAGCAAAGCCACAGGGGTCTACGAGGTTTTCCTGGCTCTGTGCCCGTATCCTGCCTGGCTCATGTCAGCATCTCTCTGTGAGGTCACCACCTCCCTAACACCTTTGACCAATAGGCTGACGTCTTGCAAAAGGCCTTTGTGATATCACTGCCACACCCAACCAAACCCTGAAGTGCTAATGTCCTGCTGCTGGCCTGACACTTTGAAGGTTTGAGCTACTCTCTGTGGATCACCCCACTCAATGCGTCTTCATTCTAGGAAGCAAGCCGGCTAGACAGTAAAACATCAGAGGCTGCTCCCAACGCTACACTCACTTTTAACAAAATTAGTAGACTTTATGGCCAGAAGAGACCTTTAGAGCATCTCATCTAACCCCCTGCATATCATGGGCTTCCTGTATAGCACAACAGTTACTTTTTGGGCACACACATTCCAGAAAGGCATCTAGTCTTCATTCAGTGATATCAAGAGATGGAGAATCCACCACTTTCCCTTTTAGTGAGTGCCAGGGGGCTCCATTTCCCCTTCCACTAGCTCCCCATTTACAGTGAGCCACAGCAGTACCTGCAGCAGGGAGCGGGAGTTGCTGAAGGCCTCAGAGGCACAACCCCTGCAGTGTCTCAGGCACCTGGTGCAAGTGCCGGATGATGCGGAGCTGGTGCATCACTTTGGCCGTGACGTCCTCCTGCTGCAAGGGAACGAGAACCTGTCAGAGACTCAAACGCCCCGAGGAATCAGGGGGAATTAAGGCCACCTGGAACCAGCAGTATTTCCACCAAGCACCTGCCCACCACTGAGGGATGAATTCACCTCCTGAACCCCAGAATGGAGTCTTCTTGTCCTTTCTAGTAACCTCCAGTGCCAACCCCCCTCCTTCTAGGGTGAACTCCTGCTACCTCCCCCTCAGTGCCCTTGACAGCTGTTCCACCTCCAAACCACAGCTCAAGTTATCAAAACCCTCTTCTCCACCCCCACCCAGGTTAGGCAGGGAGGCGGCTCTAGCAGGAGGGGCAGGAGGGATTCTGGCAGCAGTGAAGTGGGTTGCAGGGAGGTTGAGATCTTGCCCCAAGTCATCCTAGACACTAATGCTAAGCCAAAGGATGGCAGCATCTAGTGTCAGTGGAGTCCAAGCACTATTTCAACCCCACAGTTTTGGATGAACTCCCAACAAGGGGAGGTGAAGAGCACCCCCAGCAACACACACACCCACACACCCCACTCCTGGTGGTGGGAGGGGAACAGGAGAAAGGACAAAAGAAGTAAGAGATGAAGAGAAAGGAAGGAGGGATGGAGGAAAAGGTAAAACGAAAAGGACAAACCCTAATGTCCCCAGTGATTCTACGGGACAAAATCCCAGGGAGGGAATAAAATTCTGCCACCTTAAACTAGTGTTTTCCATGCCTAGAATTCAGCTGGCACCAGATGGATCAGACTGAGCAGGTTCCAAAACCTCTTGGAGGCTCTTACCTTCTAAACAGGGACGTCTGTTTTCTAGTAAAATCAGTAAAAGGAAAGGAGAAAACTCGAAAGAGGCTCCTGCTCGCACTCACATACGTGAACCCTAATATTCTCTCAGTCCTCAAAGAGAGACCTCGAGAAGGAGACTTGCTGAAGCAAAGCCACAGGGGTCTACGAGGTTTCCCTGGCTCTGTGCACCTGTCCTGCCTGGCTGATGTCAGCATCTCTCTCTGAGGTCACCACCTCCCTAACACCTTTGACCAATAGGCTGATGTCCTGCAAAAGGCCTTTGTGATGTCACTGCCACACCCACCCATCCCCGGAAGTGCTAATGTCCTGCTGCTGGCCTGACACTTTGAAGGTTTGAGCTACTCTCTGTGGATCACCCCACTCAATGCGTCTTCATTCTAGGAAGCAAGCCGGCTAGACAGTAAAACATCAGAGGCTGCTCCCAACACTACACTCACTTTTAACAAAATTAGTAGACTTTATGGCCAGAAGAGACCTTTAGAGCATCTCATCTAACCCCCTGCATATCATGGGCTTCCTGTATAGCACAACAGTTATTTTTGGGCACACACATTCCAGAAAGGCATCTAGTCTTCATTCAGTGATATCAAGAGATGGAGAATGCACCACTTTCCCTTTTAGTGAGTGCCAGGGGGCTCCATTTCCCCTTCCACTAGCTCCACATTTACAGTGAGCCAGAGCAGTACCTGCAGCAGGGAGCAGGAGTTGCTGATGGCCTCAGAGGCACAGCCCCTGCAGTGTCTCAGGCACCTGGCGTAAGTGCTGGATGATGCGGAGCTGGTGCATCACTTTGGCCGTGACGTCCTCCTGCTGCAAGGGAACGAGAACCTGTCAGAGACTCAAACGCCCCGAGGAATCAGGGGGAATTAAGGGCACCTGGAACGGCAGTATTTCCACCCAGCACCTGCCCACCACTGAGGGATGAATTCACCTCCTGAACCCCAGAATGGAGTCTTATTGTCCTTTCTAGTAACCTCTAGTGCCAACTCCCTGATACCAGACACCTCTGTGTTCTTGGGGAACCAGGGTGCAGTCTCCAGCCTGACTCATGAAAGACACCCCCCCCACCACCTCTGCTTAAACTAAAACCCATCAGAGGAAAAAACTTGCAGAGAGCAGTGAAGGGCATTGGGTGAGACACCTAGACCCCTCCTGACAAGGGTGACAAGATAAAGACATCTCCATTAGCATACAGAATGGAGAGCAGAGACAACTCCCCTAGCCTCATCTGCATGAAAGATGAGACAGGAAGACATCTCAATTTACATACAGAATGGAGAACAGAGAACCACAGTGACCTCTGGGACCAGAAAAAGCAGAGAAGCGCTGCATCATGGGAATCTCTGCTCCAGATGCTAATGAACCTATGGCTGCACTCACCCGGCTCAGCAATTATCAGACCAATTCTATTAATGAATCCTTAATTGATATCCAAATACTGAAGTAGCCTAGTTGCATTGTGAGCTCCCTGGAAGAAAACACCACCCATAGCCAAGAGTGATCAGTTCCTATTGTCTAGTCTAAAGAAACCCCTTGAGTCATCAGTTTACCTATAAACAAATCTAGTGTTCTCCCTTGAACAATTGCAATTTCTCTACAAAAAACCCTACTCACTCTGTAGTCAGGGTTCTGATGCTTAGATCCAAACTATGCATCAGTTCCACTGGAACTCCATCTTCTCCTGGCTGATCGTGCTGGCGGCTCTGCCTGTCTCCTACATTCAGGACCCTCTGCAACCACCATCACCTGGGAACTGCGACCAGTTCAAGCCTCATGGAGTGGGTGAGATCCCCCCTCTTTCTCTCTCTGTGTTTTTCTTTCTACCTTAGGTATTAACCTTTAATAATGTATGTTATGTTGGTTTAGCTCTCCTTGTGTAGTTATCACTATTATTCAATAAATAACTTTTATGGTTAACTTGGTTGCTTCTCTCTCTGTTGCTGAACTTTACTCGTTTGTGTTTTTAGCTTCCCCCATTCACTCTACACCAACGCTTCTTTTACCTAAACTAAAGATCCCTGCAGCGCCCATAATACTGTGGGGTTTGCTCATCAAGTAGGTTACTGCCAGTACAATTGTGTTGGGGGAGTGGGGTTAGAGACGTGCTGAATCTGGGACGCATAAGGGTAACAGCTTGAAAGTACTGCTTGACCCAGTCCATGGAGCCCAGGGGCATATAAGGAGAGGTAGCTTGAAAGTGCTGCTTCATCCAGCCCAGTGAGTCCAGAGACATATAAGGGGTCAGCTTGACAGTGCTGATTGACCCGGTCTGCTCACACTTGCTCTGTTAATGTATGTGTGGGTGTGTGGGTGTTCATCCGGTTCTGGGGCTGGAGTAACCCAGCCCTAGGGAGCCTAGGTCCTGCAGGATAGCTCCACTGGGAGGGGACTTGCAGAAGGGAGAAGTAGAGCTTCATATGAAAAAACAAGTGACACAAGCAGTGCATTGATAGAATTACAGAACCCCTTTCCCCAGAAGAGTAACCCGAATAAATCAGCATACCCCAAAGAAATGGGCACATCTGGTAACACCCCCTCCTTGTAGGGTGAGTTCCTGCCACCTCCCCCTCAGTGCCCTTGACAGCTGATCCACCTCCAAACCATAGCTCAAGTTCTCAGAACCTTCTTCTCCACCCCCACCCAGGTTGGGCAGGGAGGCGGCTCTAGCAGGGGGGTCAGGAGGGATTCTGGCAGCAGTGAAGTGGGTTGCGGGGAGGTTGAGATCTTGCCCCAAGTCATCCCAGACACTAATGCTAAGCCACAGGATGGCAGCATCTAGTGTCAGTGGGGTTCACGTGGCTCAGACCAGACACCTGGGCTGGGGACCCGCCCCCATAGTACTGGTTGAGTGCGTGGCCCAGGGTGTTCACAGCCCCCTCCTCACCCCTCCCTGAGCCCAGCCTGGTGCCTCACCTGGAACAAAGCAGCAGCACCCATCAGCCTCACTGCTGCCTGAGTCCCAGTGCTGCTGCTGTCCCCTGGGGAGTGTGCCGAGCTGCTGGTGCTGCGACAGGGATCCTCCACCTCCTGCCCTGGGGAGGCTGGAAGGTCCTCAGGGACTAGGCAGGGCGATGCCTCCT
>NC_088807.1:15501944-15536944 GCF_011386835.1 Chrysemys picta bellii | reverse complement strand
TGGACTCAATGTCTTATCTTCAGCTATACTCACCAAGGCATGTCTGCCAAATGCCGAGCAGTACTCTGTAATGGCATTTGCAGCATTATTCCATGGGAAATTCGTCACTAGCTATGAAATGGAATGAATGTTTCATGTTTAACAATTGTCCCGAAGGGATCTCTGCCAAATGCCCAGCCCTCTATCCGATTTGCATTGGGAGGACGATCCAGGAGACATTCGTTCTAGCAGAGATAGGGAGTGAAAGGCACATGTTTATCAATTTGAACGAAGATATCTCTGACAAATAGCTGCGAATGGCATTTGGAGGATAATTCCTGGAAATATTCGTACCTAGGTGTCCTCTGGAATGATTGTTTTATGTTTAGCAATTATCACGAACGGATCTCTGCCAAATTACCCGCAGTGCATCCTAATGACATTTGGAGGAGGATACAATGAAGAAGTCGTTGTTAGCTATGACCTGTAATGAATATCTCATGTTTAGGAATTGTCACGAACGGATCTCTACCAAATTGCCACCAGTTCATCAGAATGGCACTTGGAGGACGATCCCAAAGAGAAATTCATCCCTAGCAGTTATCTGGATTCAGTTTCTCCTCTGTAGGCACTGTCACAAACGAAACTCGGAGAAACGCCCAGCAGGTCATCCGAATGGCATTTGGATGCTAATTCCTGGAGAAAGACGTTCCTAGGTGTAATCTGGAATGAACGGCTCACGTTTAGCAATTGTCACGAAGAGATCTCTACCAATTGGCTAGCAAAGCATCCTGATGACAGTTGCAGGAGAATTCCACGAGAAACACATGCCTAGCTATGATCTGGAATCAATGTCTTATGTTTAGCTATATTCACCAAGGCATGTCTGCCAAATTCCCAGCAGTACTCTGTAATAGCATTTGCAGCATTATTCCATGGGAAATTCGTCACTAGCTATGAAATGGAATGAATGCATCATGTTTAGCAATTGTCCCGAAGGGATCTCTGTCAAATGCCCATCCCTCTATCCGATTTGCATTGGGAGAACGATCCAGGAGACATTCGTTCTAGCAGAGATAGGGAGTGAAAGGCACATGTTTATCAATTTGAACGAAGATATCTCTGACAAATAGCTGCGAAAGGCATTTGGAGGAGAATTCCTGGAAATATTTGTGCCTAGGTGTCCTCTGGAATGAAAGTTTCATTTTTAGCAATTGTCAAGAACCGATCTCTGCCAAATGGCTAGCAATGCATGCTAATGACAGTTGCAGGAGAATTCCATGAGAAATACATGGCTAGCTATGATCTGGAGTCAATGTCTTATGTTTAGCTATATTCACCAAGGAATCTCTGCCATATGCGCAGCAGTACTCTGTAATGACACTGGCAGCATTATTCCATGGGAAATTCGTCACTAGCTATTGAATGGAATGAATGCTTCGTGTTTAGCAAGTGTCACGAAAGGCTCTCTGCTAAATGCCCAGCTCTCTAACCGATTTGCAATTCGGAGGACGATTCCAGGAGACATTCGTCCCTAGCAGAGATAGGGCGTGAAAGGCATCTGTGTATCAATGTGAACGAAAGGGTCTCTGACAAATAGCCAGCAGTGCCTGCGAAAGGCATTTGGAGGATAATTCCTGGAGATATTTGTGACTAGCTGTGATCTGGAATGAATGATTCATATATGGCAATGTTCACGTTGGGATCTCCTTCAAATACCTAGCAATGCATCCTAATGACAGTTAGAGGAGAATTCCGTGAGAAATTTTTTCATACCTATGATCTGGACTCAATGTCTTATCTTCAGCTATATTCACCAAGGCATGTCTGCCAAATGCCCAGCAGTACTCTGTAATGGCATTTGCAGCATTATTCCATGGGAAATTCGTCACTAGCTAAGAAATGGAATGAATTATTCATGTTTAGCAATTGTCCCGAAGGGATCTCTGCCAAATGCCGAGCCCTCTATCCGATTTGCCTTTGGAGGACGATCCAGGAGATATTCGTCCCTAGCAGAGATGGGGAGTGAAAGGCACATGTTTATCAATTTGAACGAAGGTATCGCTGACAAATAGCCAGCACGGCCTTCGAAAGGCATATGGAGGATACCTCCTGGAGATATTCGTGCCTAGGTGTCCTCTGGAATGAATGTTTCATGTTTAGCAATTGTCCCGAAGGGATATCTGCCAAATGCCCAGCCCTCTATCCGATTTGCATTGGGAGGACGATCCAGGAGACATTCGTTCTAGCAGAGATAGGGAGTGAAAGGCACATGTTTATCAATTTGAACGAAGATATCTCTGACAAATAGCTGCGAATGGCATTTGGAGGATAATTCCTGGAAATATTCGTGCCTAGGTGTCCTCTGGAATGAATGTTTCATGTTTAGCAATTGTCACGAACGGATCTTTGCCAAATTACCCGCAGTGCATCCTAATGACATTTGGAGGAGGATACAATGAAGAAGTCGTTGTTAGCTATGACCTGTAATGAATATCTCATATTTAGGAATTGTTACGAACGGATCTCTACCAAATTGCCACTAGTGCATCCGAATGGCACTTGGAGGACGATCCCAGGAGAAATTCATCCCTAGCAGTTATCTGGATTCAGTTTCTCCTCTTTAGGCGCTGTCACAAACGAAACTCGGGGAAACGCCCAGCAGGTCATCCGAATGGCATTTGGAGGCTAATTCCTGGAGAAAGTCGTTCCTAGTTGTAATCTGGAATGAACGGCTCACGTTTAGCAATTGTCACGAAGAGATCTCTGCCAATTGGCTAGCAAAGCATCCTGATGACAGTTGCAGGAGAATTCCACGAGAAACACATGCCTAGCTATGATCTGGAATCAATGTCTTATGTTTAGCTATATTCACCAAAGCATGTCTGTCAAATTCCCAGCAGTACCCTGTATTAGCATTTGCAGCATTATTCCATGGGAAATTCGTAACTAGCTATGAAATGGAATGAATGCATCATGTTTAGCAATTGTCCCGAAGGGATCTCTGCCAAATGCAGAGCCCTCTATCCGATTTGCATTGGGAGGACGATCCAGGAGACATTCGTTCTAGCAGAGATAGGGAGTGAAAGGCACATGTTTATCAATTTGAACGAAGATATCTCTGACAAATAGCTGCGAAAGGCATTTGAAGGAGAATTCCTGGAAATATTTGTGCCTATGTGTCCTCTGGAATGAATGTTTCATGTTTAGCAATTGTCACGAACCGATCTCTGTCAAATGGCTAGCAATGCATGCTAATGACAGTTGCAGGAGAATTCCATGAGAAATACATGGCTAGCTCTGATCTGGAATCAATGTCTTATGTTTAGCTATATTCACCAAGGAATCTCTGCCATATGCCCAGCAGTACTCTGTAATGGCACTGGCAGCATTATTCCATGGGAAATTCGTCACTAGCTATTGAATGGAATGAATGCTTCGTGTTTAGAAGTGTCACGAAAGGCTCTCTGCTAAATGCCCAGCTCTCTAACCGATTTGCAATTCGGAGGACGATTCCAGGAGACATTCGTCCCTAGCAGAGCTAGGGAGTGAAAGGCATCTGTGTATCAATGTGAACGAAAGGGTCTCTGACAAATAGCCAGCAGTGCCTGCGAAAGGCATTTGGAGGATAATTCCTGGAGATATTTGTGACTAGCTATGATCTGGAATCAATGTCTTATGTTTAGCTATATTCACCAAGGAATCTCTGCCAAATGGCTAGCAATGCGTGCTAATGACAGTTGCAGGAGAATTCCATGAGAAATACATGGCTAGCTATGATCTGGAATCAATGTCTTATGTTTAGCTATATTCACCAAGGAATCTCTGCCATATGCCCAGCAGTTCTCTGTAATGGCATTGGCAGCATTATTCCGTGGGAAATTCGTCACTAGCTATTGAACGGAATGAATGCTTCGTGTTTAGCAAGTGTCACGAAAGGCTCTCTGCTAAATGCCCAGCTCTCTAACCGATTTGCAATTCGGAGGACGATTCCAGGAGACATTCGTCCCTAGCAGAGATAGGGAGTGAAAGGCACATGTTTATCAATTTGAACGAAGATATCTCTGACAAATAGCTGCGAATGGCATTTAGAGGATAATTCCTGGAAATATTCGTGCCTAGGTGTCCTCTGGAATGAATGTTTCATGTTTAGCAATTGTCACGAAGGGATATCTGCCAAATGCCCAGCCCTCTATCCGATTTGCATTGGGAGGACGATCCAGGAGACATTCGTTCTAGCAGAGATAGGGAGTGAAAGGCACATGTTTATCAATTTGAACGAAGATATCTCTGACAAATAGCTGCGAATGGCATTTAGAGGATAATTCCTGGAAATATTCGTGCCTAGGTGTCCTCTGGAATGATTGTTTTATGTTTAGCAATTATCACGAACGGATCTCTGCCAAATTACCCGCAGTGCATCCTAATGACATTTGGAGGAGGATACAATGAATAAGTCGTTTTTAGCTATGACCTGTAATGAATATCTCATGTTTAGGAATTTTCACGAACGGATCTCTACCAAATTGCCACCAGTTCATCAGAATGGCACTTGGAGGACGATCCCAGGAGAAATTCATCCCTAGCAGTTATCTGGATTCAGTTTCTCATCTTTAGACGCTGTCACAAACGAAACTCGGAGAAACGCCCAGCAGGTCATCCGAATGGCATTTGGATGCTAATTCCTGCAGAAAGACGTTCCTAGGTGTAATCTGGAATGAACGGCTCACGTTTAGCAATTGTCACGAAGAGATCTCTGCCAATTGGATAGCAAAGCATCTTGATGACAGTTGCAGGAGAATTCCACGAGAAACGCATGCCTAGCTATGATCTGGAATCAATGTCTTATGATTAGCTATATTCACCAAGGCATGTCTGCCAAATACCCAGCAGTACTCTGTATTAGCATTTGCAGCATTATTACATGGGACATTCGTCACTAGCTATGAAATGGAATGAATGCATCATGTTTAGCAATTGTCCCGAAGGGATCTCTGCCAAATGCAGAGCCCTCTATCCGATTTGCATTGGGAGGACGATCCAGGAGACATTCGTGCTAGCAGAGATAGGGAGTGAAAGGCACATGTTTATCAATTTGAACGAAGATATCTCTGACAAATAGCTGCGAAAGGCATTTGAAGGAGAATTCCTGGAAATATTTGTGCCTAGGTGTCCTCTGGAATGAATGTTTCATGTTTAGCAATTGTCACGAACGGATCTCTGCCAAATTACCCGCAGTGCATCCTAATGACATTTGGAGGAGGATACAATGAAGAAGTCGTTGTTAGCTATGACCTGTAATGAATATCTCATGTTTAGGAATTGTCACGAACGGATCTCTACCAAATTGCCACCAGTGCATCCGAATGGCACTTGGAGGACGATCCCAGGAGAAATTCATCCCTAGCAGTTATCTGGATTCAGTTTCTCCTCTTTAGGCACTGTCACAAACGAAACTCGGAGAAACGCCCAGCAGGTCATCCGAATGGCATTTGGAGGCTAATTCCTGGAGAAAGACGTTCCTAGTTGTAATCTGGAATGAACGGCTCACGTTTAGCAATTGTCACGAAGAGATCTCTGCCAATTGGCTAGCAAAGCATCCTGATGACAGTTGCAGGAGAATTCCACGAGAAACACATGCCTAGCTATGATCTGGAATCAATGTCTTATGTTTAGCTATATTCACCAGGGCATGTCTGCCAAATTCCCAGCAGTACTCTGTATTAGCATTGGCAGTATTATCCCATGGGAAATTCATCACTAGCTATGAAATGGAATGAATGCATCATGTTTAGCAATTGTCCCGAAGGGATCTCTGCCAAATGCCGAGCCCTCTATCCGATTTGCATTGGGAGGACGATCCAGGAGACATTCGTTCTAGCAGAGATAGGGAGTGAAAGGCACATGTTTATCAATTTGAACGAAGATATCTCTGACAAATAGCTGCGAAAGGCATTTGGAGGATAAGTCCTGGAAATATTCGTGCCTAGGTGTCCTCTGGAATGAATGTTTCTTGTTTAGCAATTGTCACGAAAGGATCTCTGCCAAATGCCCAGCTCTCTACCCGAATTGACTTTGGAGGACGATCCAGGAGACATTCGTCCCTAGCAGAGACAGGGAGTGAAAGGCACCTGTGTATCAAAGTGAACGAAAGGGTCTCTGACAAATAGCCAGGACTGCCTGCGAAAGGCTTTTGGAGGATAATTCCTGGAGCTATTCGTGCGTGGGTGTGCTCTGGAATGAATGTTTCATGTTTAGCAAGTGACACGAATGGATCTGTGCCAAATTGCCACCAGTGCATGCGAATGGCATTTGGAGGACGATCCCAGGAGAAATTCATCCCTAGCAGTTATCTGGATTCAGAATCTCCTCTTTAGGCGCTGTCACAAACGAAACTCGGGGAAATGCAGAACAGGTCATCCGAATGGCATTTGGAGGCTAATTTCTGGAGAATGTCGTGCCTAGGTATGATCTGGAATGAACGGCTCATGTTTAGCAATTTTCACGAAGGAATCACGGCCAAATGGCCAGCAATGCATCCTAATGACAGTTGCAGGAGAATTCCATGATAAATTCATGCCTAGTTATGAGCTGGAATCAATGTCTTATGTCCAGCTATATTCACCAAGGAATCTCTGCCAAATGCCCAGCAGTACTCTGTAATGGCATTGGCAGCAGAATTCCATGGGAAATTCGTCACTAGCTATGAAATGGAATGAATGCATCATGTTTAGCAAGTGACACGAACGGATCGCTGCCAAATTGCCAGCAGTGCATCCTAATGACATTTCCTGGAGGATTCCATGAGAAATTCGTGCCTCGCTACGATCTTGAATGAATTTTTCATGTTTAGCAAGTGTCACGAAAGGCTGTCTGCCAAATGCCCAGCTCTTCATACGATTTGCATTCGGAGGATGATCCAGGAGATATTCGTCCCTAGAACAGATAGGGAGTAAAAGGCACATGTTTATGAATTTGAAGGAAGGTATCTCTCACAAATAACCAGCGGTGCCTGCGAAAGGCATTTGGTGGATAATTCCTGGAGATATTCGTGCTTAGGTGTGATCTGGAATGAATATTTCATGTTTAGCAATTGTCACGAACGGATCTCTGCCAAATTACCAGCAGTGCATCCTAATGACATTTGGAGGAGGATACAATGAAGAAGTCGTTGTTATGTATGAATAATCTCATGTTTAGAAATTGTCACGAACGGATCTCTACCAAATTGCTACCAGTGCATCCGAATGGCACTTGCAGGACGATCCCAGGATAAATTCATCCCTAGCAGTTATCTGGATTCAGTTTCTCCTCCTTAGGCGCTGTCACAAAGGAAACTCGGGGAAATGAACAACAGGTCATCCGAATGGCATTTGGAGGCGAATTCCTGGAGAATGTCTTGCCTAGGTATGATCTGGAATAAACCGCTCATGTTTAGCAATTTTCACGAAGGGATCACTGCCAATGGCTAGCAATGCATGCTAATGACAGTTCACGAGAATTCCATGAGAAATTCATGCCTAGCTATGATCTGGAATCAATGTCTTATGTTCAGCTACATTCACCAAGGAATCTGTGCCATATGCCCAGCACTGGGGCCAGTTTTGTTTAATATCTTTATTAATGATCTGGAGGATGGTGTGGACTGCACTCTCAGCAAGTTTGCAGATGACACTAAACTAGGAGGCATGGTAGATACACTAGAGGGTAGGGATCGGATACAGAGGGACCTAGACAAATTAGAGGATTGGGCCGAAAAAAACCTGATGAGATTCAACAAGGACAAGTGCAGAGTCCTGCACTTAGGACGGAAGAATCCCATGCACTGCTACAGACTAGGGACCGAATGGCTAGGTAGCAGTTCTGCAGAAAAGGACCTAGGGGTCACAGTGGACGAGAAGCTGGATATGAGTCAACAGTGTGCTCTTGTTGCCAAGAAGGCTAACGGCATTTTGGGCTGTATAAGTAGGGGCATTGCCAGCAGATCGAGGAACGTGATCGTTCCCCTTTATTCGACATTGGTGAGGCCTCATCTGGAATACTGTGTCCAGTTTTGGTCCCCACACTACAAGAAGGATGTGGAAAAATTGGAAAGAGTCCAGCGGAGGGCAACAAAAATGATTAGGGGTCTGGAGCACATGACTTATGAGGAGAGGCTGAGGGAACTGGGATTGTTTAGTCTCCAGAAGAGAAGAATGAAGGGGGATTTGATAGCAGCCTTCAACTACCTGAAGGGGGGTTCCAAAGAGGATGGAGCTCGGCTGTTCTCAGTGGTGGCAGATGACAGAACAAGGAGCAATGGTCTCAAGTTGCAGTGGGGGAGGTCCAGGTTGGATATCAGGAAAAACTATTTCACTAGGAGGGTGGTGAAACACTGGAATGCGTTACCTAGGGAGGTGGTGGAGTCTCCTTCCTTGGAGGTTTTTAAGGCCCGGCTTGACAAAGCCCTGGCTGGGATGATTTAGCTGGGAATTGGTCCTGCTTTGAGCAGGGGGTTGGACTAGATGACCTCTTGAGGTCCCTTCCAACTCTGATATTCTATGATTCTATGATTCTATGATTATCCAATATTTGTTCCCCAGGACAGTATTTACAGACGGTGAGCAAGTCACCCCTTAACCGTCTCCTTGTTAAGCTAAATAGATTGAGCTCCTTGAGTCTATCACTGTAAGGCATGTTTTCTAATCCTTTAATCATTCTCCTGGCTCTTCTCTGAACCCTCTCCAATTGATCAACATCTTTCTTGAATTGTGAACGCTAGAAGGCACATATTATTCCAGCAGCGATCACACTGGTGCCAAATGCAGAGGGAAAATAACTTCTCTACTTCTACTCGTGATTACGCTGATCAAGGGCCAGGACCCCATTGTGCTAGGCACTGTACAAACACAGAACAAAAAGACAGTCCCTGCACTAAGGAATTTACAATCAAAGGAGCTCGCACCCAGAAACCCTGCCCCAGGTCGGAACCCCCTCCCACACCCAAATTCCCTCCCAGACCTCACACCCGGCACCCCAACCCCCTGCCCCAGGTCGGAACCCCCTCCTGTACCCGAATCCCTCCCAGACCCCACACCCCCACCCACACCCCCACCTGTACCCCAATCCCCTACCCCAGCCCTGAGCCCCCTCCCGCACCCAAACTCCCTCCCAGAGTCCACACCCCAACCCTCTGCCCCAGCCCGGATCCCCCTCTGGCATCCCAAACCCCTAATCTCCAGCCCAATCCCAGAGCCCGCATCCCCACCGGAGCCCTCACCCCTCCCTGCACTCCAACCCCCAGCCCCAGCCCAGTGAAAGTGAGTGAGGATGTGAGAGCGAGCAACTGAGGGAGGTGGGCTGGGCTGGAGTGAGTGGGGGTGGGGCCTTGGGGAAGGGCATGAAAGGGGTTGGGTCAAGGGCGTCTGGTTTTGTGCAAGTAGAAAGTTGGCAACTCTACTTAAGGACCTTTGAAAAGCAGCCTCCTTAGCACCGCTCCTGATACCAGGAGCCAAGGCACCCCTGGACATGAGAACCACAATAGGCCAGAGCAAAACGCTGCGTTAGAAATCGGAGCTCAGGCTGCCAAGCGAACGATAGCTGACAGACAGGAGATGCGGGAATTAAGGTTGTGCCTTCAGCCAGCAACTGGTGTTCATCCGTTTGCACCACACACACACCTGTAGGCAGGGCCACTATTTCCTTCCCTGCCTGTTTAGCATCTCTCGGTCCTTACTGTGCCCATCACCGTGGTGTCTGAGTGGCAAACCAAGGGTTTGACGTGTGCATATGAAACTGCCTGACTGGAAGGACGTGGTTTGGTGTGGATCAGTGACTGCTGGGGCGATTGGTGGCAGAAGGCTCTGAGGGCCTGGCTCATTCCGACCTGGCTCATTCCAATGGCTTCTACAGCTGAGAGCAGCCCAGTCTCCTGCCTGGGTCCGACACAAACCAGGAAGTACAGGACCACGGTTAATAAGAACAGCTAAAAAGATCATTTTCTCTGAGCCCAGCCCTGCACAGATTTCCAGCTTAGGTTTGCATTTTCAGCAAAAGTTCTTGATTATTTTCTCCCAACCCCCTTCTGCCTCCATAATAGCCAGCCACCCCGTCAGTCGCATCCTGGGGCGCTCCAGGGACAGCGTGTGTGCGTGTATGTGTACGTGTGTACATATGTGTATGTGTACATGTGTGTATGTATGTGTGTACGTGTATGTGCACGAGTGTGTGCACATGTGAGTGTGCGTGTGTATGTGTGTACATGTACCCCAGTCAGATGTATACATCTGGATTTCCTTTGAAAGAATTTTCAAATTGAGCTGATCAAGTGCAATGGCAAAGCACCCAATTCCTCTGCCCCCCAACTGCCTTCGCTGCTTTAATGTACAACTTGCTCTGCTGGCACCTCTGACTCCTGAAAGCCCTAACGCTCCAGGGGAGCAGGCCGTGCCCTGCCCTGCCCTGGCTGCCCCAGGTGTTACCTCGGAGGGAATCGTTCCAGATTCCAATGGGTGGCAGGTCCAGGGAAGAGCCTTATCTGGGGGGAGGCTGTACCAGACCCGCCCGACCCAGGCAGGCTCCCAGGTACTCTCTGCTCAGGGCTGATAAGGCTCCTTAGCAGTTTCTCTCCAAACAAATTCCAGTTCAAGACACCTGAGAGCTCCACAGCAGGGCAGCATCCCCAGAGCGCAGCAGGGCGGGGGGTAGGGGGAGCAGTCGGTAGCAGCACCTGCCCGTCGTACGGCAGGAGCGAGAAGTGCCAGCCTCTCTGCACAGAGCAGCAGCGTTCAGCCTGGGCCAGACGTGCTGCGGTGATGGGTAAGAGCGGGCTCGGAGAGCCAGAGGGTCTGTGGGGCAGCGCTGGGCCCTTCTGCTCCGCACTAGGGCCGGGTGGGCGTGTTCAGCTGGGATTGGAATCCACCAGCACTTGTGGGTGCGAATGTGGGGCTCGAACGCAACGTGGGGCACTCCCACCTCGCCCGGGTGCGACTGGGGGGAAGGGCAGAGAGACACCTGGGCTGAGACCCCAGCTCCAGGGAGACAGTCACCCCAGCCCAGCTGGGTTAAATTGCCCAGCTGTGTGACAGCCCCCCCATCCCCGAGGGGTCCCCCCCCCCCGGTATGTCATAGCAGGGTAATGTGCGTATTGAACGGCAGGGGTTGCCAGAGACTGGCTGGGAGAGGCCTTTGGGGATGGAGGAAGCAGCACTAAGGTACATGCCAACCTCCCTACAGAGGAGGGGCCGTGCCCCGCAGGTGTGGGGCAGGGAGCTGGGACACTGCGCGGTGGGTCATTGTCTGGCCCAGGCCCTTCCTAGCCGGGGGCCGAGGCCGAGGCATTTCCTTCAGGTCACCTTCCGCTGCAGCTTGGCCACGGGCCCCCATAGCCACTCCCCCAGCCAGGGATCCCAAGTGGGGATTGTCACGGATGGCTCCTCCCTGCCGCCAGCAACTTTTCACTGCCAGGGAATTCCTGAAATCCTGTGTGCCCCTCCCCCCCCCACTTCCTAGGGCTCTGAGTGCCCCCCCGGACAGCCCCTCCCCCGAGCTCTGAGTGCCCCTGGCCAGTCCCTCCCCTCAGCCCCCCACCACTTCCTGGGGCTCTGAGTGCCCTCAGCCAGTCCCCCTCGCACACCCCAGGGCTGAGTGACCTTGGCCAACCCCCGTCCCTTCAGGAGGAACTCCCAGTACCCACCCAGCCCCCACACCTCAGGGTTCCCCTCCCTGCGGCTCTGTGGACATACCCCCACCAAGGCCAGCTTTAGGCCAATTCAACCAATTCCCCTGAATCGGGCCCCATGCCCAAGCCCCGGTACGGTGTACCGGCAAGAGCCGGTGCGCTGTACCAGGGTGGCCCGGCTTCCCCAGGGGGCAATTTAAAGGACCTAGGGCCCCAGGCCCTTTAAATTGCTACCAGACCCCCACTGCTGGAGCCCTGGGGTAGGGCTGCGGGGCTCTGGGGGCTATTTAAAAAGTCCGGGGCTCCCGCTGCCTCTACCGCCCCAGCCCTTTAAATAGCCACTGGAGCCCCGCTGCTTCCCCAGGGCTCCCGCGGCTATTAAAAGGGCCGGGACGGTAGAAGCAGGGCAGCCCTGGGCCCTTTAAATAGCCCCCAGAGCCCTGCGATAGTGGGGGACTCGGGGGCTATTTAAAGCTGCCTCTGCTGCACCCCGTCCCCGCACCAGCCCCGCACCCCCTGCCCTGCCCGCAGCCAGCCCCGTCTCCAGCCAGCCCTGCACCCCCTGTCCGCAGCCAGCCCCTGCTGCACCCCTGCCCTACCTCCAGCCCCGCCGCCCCTGTTCTGCCCACACCAGCCCCGCCCCCTGCCCTGCCTGCAGCCAGCCCTGCACCCCCTGCCCACAGCCAGCCTCTGCCGCACCCCCTGCCCTGTCTCCAGGCAACCCCTGCCGCACCCCCCTGCGGCCCTGCCCAAAGCCAGCCAGCCCCACACACCCTTGTCTCCAGCCAGCCCCGCACCCCTTGAACTGCCTGCAGCCAGACCCTACCTCCAGTGAGCCCCTGCCCTGCCTCCAGCCAGCCCCATGTCCACTGGTGCCCTGCAGTTCCCAGGGCAGTAACCCTGCACACCTGCTTCAATGAGGGGGGCAGGGAGCAGCTGGGACCCACACATGTGCACACCACTAGGGTGACCAGACAGCAAGTGTGAAAAATCGGGACAGGGGGTGGGGGATAATAGGATCCTATAAGAAAAAGACCCAAAAATCGGGACTGTCCCTATAAAATCAGGACATCTGGTCACCCTAGCACACCCCCAGGGAGTGGCAGGGACCCACACACGTGAAACGGAGCTCATTAATAACCGATCAACAGCATATATGATGCAATGTACATAATATATAATTTTATTATTTATATAGTTATGGAAAGTAAATAATACATGGAAGAAATGAAAGGCTTTTTTTTACATTTTTTTTTTTGTTAGTCATCCCTGCCGGGGCCCCGCCAAAAATGTTCGAATTGGGTCCCACCTTTCCTAAAGCCGCCCTGCTGGAGAGAACAGGAGGATTCAGTCATCAGGGGCTGCCGATCCGTCCCATTCACCAGGGCTGCCATCCTGCGGCTTCAGCATTAGTGGCTGGGGTGACTTGGGGAAAGGTCTCAACCTCCCCACATCCCACTTCACTGCTGCCACAATCCCTCCTGCCCCCCCGCTACAGTCCCCTCCCTACCCAACCTGGGTGGGGCTGGAGGAGAGGGGTCTGAGAACTTGAGCTGTGGATTGGAGGTGGAACAGCTGTCAGGGGCACTGAGGGGGAAGTGGCAGGAGCTCCCCGTACAAGGAGGGGGGTTGCCACTGGAGGTGGTCAGGAGGGGGAATCCATCCCTCAGAGGTGGGCAGGGGCTGGGTGGAAATGCTGCTGGTTCCAGGGGCTGTTAATCCCCCCTGATTCCTCGGAGGCGTCTGAGTCTCAGACAGGTTCTTGTTCCCTTGCAGCAGGAGGACGTCACGGCCAATGTGATGCGCCAGCTCCGTATCATGCAGCACTTGCGCCAGGTGCCCGAGGCGCTGCAGGGCCTGTGCCTCTGAGGCCACCAGCAACTCCCGCCCCTGCTGCAGGTACTGCTCTGGCTCTCTGTAAATGGGGAGCTAGTGGAAGGGGAAATGGAGCCCCCTGGCACTCACAGAAAGCTGATTACAGAATGAGCCCGAAATGAGAGGCACCATATCCGCCCCCCTAAAGAGATAGACTTCAATGGTGATACACCCCAGCTGGGGTAGCAACAGGATTGAGAACGAGGTAGGAAGTTCAGAGCAGCAAGGAAAGCCTGGAGGGGAACTTGAGAAGAGAGGTTGGAAAAGTGCAGCAAAGAGAAAGGTGCAGACCTAGCTGTTGGGTCCAGGGCCCTGAGCTGCTATCAATGTCAGGGTGGGACTGGGTTCCCCTATTGGCCCCAGAGGAGGCGGCGTACACGCACCTGGAGAGGGTTCCCAAGCCCAGCAAGGGGGCTACAGGCTGAGCAAGTGCCCCAGTGATGGCAGAAGGACTTCTGTCTGTGGAAAGACCTCTTTGGACTTTTAGTGTGAGGCAAGCTGGGCCCCAGAAGGGTGGACTAAAGGTGGTGACCTGGCCAGAGTTACCAGGCAGAGAAACTGCCGTGGTGCTGGAGCGACCATGGATGGGGGGACGCTAGCCCAGCGAGAGGGCTGTGATGCCATGCCTGGCTGTCGGGGGGCACCTAATGATGAGTAGATTCATTTATGATTGGCATAGTTGGCAGGATTGAGTTCCCCCTGTGATCCGTGAGGGAAGTCTTGGTTGCTGAAGGAATCATAGAATATCAGGGTTGGAAGGGACCTCCGGAGGTCATCTAGTCCAACCCCCTGCTCAAAGCAGGACCAATCCCCAGACAGTTTTTTGCCCTGATCCCTAAATGGCCCCCTCAAGGATTGAGCTCACAACCCCGGGTTTAGCAGGCCAATGCTCAAACCACTGAGCTATCCCTCCCCCAAGCAGGTGTATCAAGGGACCAAGCTGGTCGCTGGATTTCCCACTTCAGTTCCAGGGACTGGCTAAGCAGCCAAAGCAGATGTAGGGGTTTCTCCAGCAGCTCCTAGAAAACCAACAGACGCAGAAGGAAGTGCAGGTGGAGCTACAGACGCAGCAGCAGCAATACCTGTGAGAGATCCTGCAAAGGGAAATCAACCCAGGGTCTGCTATGCCCATGGACAAAAAGAGCAGAGAAGGAGAGCATGCCTGGGCTGTGCTGAGAAGGTTAGCCCAGGGAGAAGGGCATGAGAAAGTGTACAAGCGTGGCCTAATGCCAAGATGGGAGCAAGAGTTCTTTGTTTTGGGGGCAGAGAAGCAGGCCATATCAAAAGGCATGGCCTGCTTAGGAAATTGCTGAGTGGCTGAACGAGGGGCCAGGGCCCTAAGAAGTTAGAAAGAAAGGAGAAGGTGTCCTCTGACACAAACCCCCATGAGGCAGACAAGGTGGAGGTGGCTGGGGTGGCCATGGACCTTGCAGACCCTCCACCAACACACCCTGTCGGGTGCTGCAGGGAGATGAAGGACGAAATGATTGGCCCAGAGATGAAGCAGACTGGAGTAGGGACAAACACAAGGGTGGAGCAGTCCATGGTGGGTTCTCAGACCATGACCGAAAAGGTTTTGGCATATGCAGCGGCAGTAGCAAAAAGGCAACAGAAGACGCTAAAGGCTTCAGAACAGGCTCTGCAAGCAGCTGTTCATGAGACTGAGTGGCTGCAGGAAGAGCGTCGGGATACTGCAGAAGAGAAGGTTTGCCCCGAGCGAGCTGGCAGTGGAGCTGCAGACACTGCGCACAGGCTGTACAAGTGCGCAGCTGGTGACAGCGATGAGATGAGGAGGGATGAAGCTTGGAGAAGAATAGAACTTGCCCCCGCGTGGGCCAGGTTCTAAGGAGGAGGGTATATAACGGGGGGCTTGGCCTGTGGGCTATAAAGCCTGGAGCTAGGCCAAATGGATTACAGAGTGAGCTCCAGCTGAGGGGAAACCAGGGGAAACCGCAACAAAGGTACAGGAGCAGGCCTAGCTGTTCAGTACAGGGCCTTGGGGCAGAACCTAGAATCCAGGGTAGGACTGATTCTCCCACGGTCTCTAAGGAAGGGGATGTACAGGGCCATAGAAAGGGCTACCAAGGCCAGCAAGGGCAGGCCGAGCCAAAGTCAGGCTGAGGAAAAGCCCCCAAGGGACAGAGGATCTTGTTTCAGTTAAAGACATTTTTTGACTTTTAGTTTGGGATGAGCGTGACCCAGGAAGGAGTGGGACTAAAAGATGGTCGCCTGGCCGAAGGGCTGAGTTCCCAGCCAAAAACCTGCTGGCGGGCGTGCTAGCCCAAGAAATCTGTGACCCCAGGCCTTGAAGGAAGGGGCACCTATCGGTGAGTGAACTCTGTTACAAGCCTGCTTCCATTGTGGAAACAGCCTGGTATTGGAGAGTGGTGGGGATGGCCTGTGGGCGAGGATGGCTGGAGGGGTCATACAGGAGGGGCAGCAGCGTCCAGTGAGGAGATCAGGGAACAGGTTGTTTGCAGTCCTGCCACTGAGCGGTAACGTGATCCTGGCCAGGTCACTCTCCCACCTGGTGCCTCACTTTCTCTATCTTTGAAATGGGGATCATCCCGACCCACATTAAGAAAGGGTTTGATCCTCTGCTCTTGCTTCCCAAATCCCTGCCCTCCTTACCCCACACAGGCCTCTGCCCTGTTGCTCAAACTCCCATGCACATGTTAGTGCCTGTGTCACCCCCGCAACTGCAAGGTCTCATGTACAGTCTCCTGCCAGCAAACTGAAGCTGCCACTAGATCCAGAATAGGAATCGCAGTTCCTGTGCGCTGCCCTGAATGGAGTCTAGACCCTGGGCATGGAGAAGGCCAACGCTCACATCCAGGTAGATCATCAACCTACTCCTCTGTCCCAGGAGCAGGAAGGCCTCTGGTTCGTGCTCCCTTCGGTAGCTGGAGCTGCTGAGTTGGGAGTGTGGTGGGCAGAGATGGGAACAGGCCATAGGATGAACCAAGTGTCAGGGGGAGATGATGTTGCCCCTCTGTGGGGAATCCCTTCCTTGCAGACGCTGGGCATTGGGTGCTGGACTCTGCCAGGAAGCCCAGCTCCCATCCCTAGCAGCTTGGCTGTTCCCTACACTGCTGTGCACCAGGCCCTCTGCAGAGAGCTGCTCTGGGCAAGGACTACAGAGCCTGCTGTCATCCTGGCAGGTGTCACCCCAGGTTCCATAATCCTGACCCTTGGTCTCCCTCTGCTGGCAGGCTCTGAGCAAGGCCTGCCCAGAGAACATGGATGACGAGCTCTCGATCCTGCTGACAGCACCCCCCAGCACAGACAAACTCCAGCACATCTTGGAGGTGAGCAGAATGGGGAGGGGCAGCAGGGGTTTTACCTTAGCCCTGGGGACTGCTAGAAAGAAGAGACTGGAAAATCCATGTTTCTATTGGATCCTTCCGAGTATGCATTCGTGATATAAACTCACTGGGTGACCTTGGGGTAACTCACTTCCCCCTTACGGCATCAGTCTTCTCCACTATCAAATCTACACTGGGGAAGAAGGACAGAAGCCCCGACAATCACCTTCACCTCTGGGTGTCTGGTCCTGGGAGCCGAAACCAACTGGACTATCTGCCCCATCTCCTAAACTGCCCTGTCTTTCCCTCCTAGGGCCTTGTCCTTAGTGCTCAGCCTGGCCCCTTCCCAGCTTGTCCCTGACCTTTAAAGGACGCTCCAAGCCCCTCCCATGCCTGCTTCCCTTGGGGTCTCTCTCCTGGCTGAGCACAGGCTGCCCTTCTATCTCTCAGCAGGCCTGGGTCCTAGTCACAGGCTGCGTCTTGTCATGTGACCCCCACACTTATTCCCTTCACCCTAGGGAGCTGCATCACCTGGGCCAGGTGCAGTTGAGCTCCAACCCCTTTCCTGGCCATCTCACCCAGGGACAGGTTGAAACTGGAAACCTGTGGGTAACAGTAACTCTTTCCTCGCAAAGGTGCTGAAGACACAATGGAAGAGGAAATCCTTTGGCCTGGATTGAAATTATTCCGACTGAAAGTGAATGAGAGAAAATAGGTTCAGAGTTCTCTTCCTAGCAGCAGAAAATGTAGTGATTGATAGAGGTTCAGGTCAGAAAGGACCATTATGTGCATCTAGTCGCCCCTCCTGTATAACTCAGGGCCTAGAATGTCACCAAGTGGTTCCTTCAGCCAACCATAGCATGGGACTGAGCCAGAGCACGTCTTTTGGAATGACATCCACATGCAGGAGAGCCAGCTGGCTACCAGAAAATCTCTCTTCTGCAGTGACGTGGGGTTAAGGGACATGGCGGAAAAGACATGGCGGCTGTGACTAAACTTAGAGCAGGGTGGGAAACCGAGACACAGTTGGGACCTGTCTACACTACAGGTCTCTTCTCGTGCATTTGTAATCTGCTAACCCCTCACATGTTGTTCAGAGTCTATGGACAACACAGCTCCTAAAGTGTGTTTGTTCTGTGCTTATCCCGTATGTACCAGCAGGGCTGGACAGCCTTTCTCACTGTGCTGTGGGGAGCAGATCCTGGGTACTAAGGGTCTGAAGAAGCTCTCAAGGACTAATTTTTTAAAATAATTGTTATCAATGAATTGGGAGAAAACATACAATCACTGCGGATAAGATTGGGGGGTGACAAAATACAGGCAGAGTGGTAATTCCTGATGGCGAGAGGGCAGTGATATACAGCGATCTGGCTCATTCGGCCAGCTGGACCCATTCAAAGAAAACAAGTTTGAGCAGAGCCCAATGCAAGGTCCTATACGTAGCCACAAGCCACACCTCCAGAATGGGGACGTGTATCCAGGAAAGCAGTGACTCTGAAAAGGATTTAGGGGCCAGAGTGGAGAAGCCACTCAACATGAGCTCCCAGTGTGATGCTGTGGTGAACAGGGCTAAAGCCATCATTAGATGTAGGAGCAGAGCCGTGAGTAGGATAGGGAGGTGACAGCAGCAGCAGTGAGACTGCTATTGGAATACTGCCTCCAGTCTTGGTGTCCTCCTTTGAAAAAGATGGTCCTAGAAATTGGAGCTGGGGCAGCAAAGAGCCACCAAATGTTCTGAGGGCTGGAGAAAAATGCCTTCTAGTGAACTATTGAAAGAGCTCAACCTGTTTAGCTTATCAAAAGAAGATTGAAAGGTGACTTCACTGAAGTGTTGAAATGCCTTAATGGAGAGAAAATATTGGGTATTAAAGGGCTCTTTAATCGAGCAAAGAAAGGCAGAACAAGACCCAATGGCTGGAAGGTGAAAAGAGACAAATTCCTATGACAAATAAGGCACAAATATTCAACAGCAAGGATGATTGACCAGAGGAAGAAGCTACCATGGAAAGTGGTGGATTCTCCATCTCTTGATGTCATTTAATAAAGACTAGATGCCTTTCCGGAATATGTTTGCCCCCAAAGTAGCTATTGTGGTAGACAGGAGGCCTGTGATATGCAGGGGGTCAGATTAGATGCTCTAACGGTCTCTGCTGCCCATAAAGTCTACTCATTTCTGAGAAACCGAGTGTAGCATTGGGAGCAGCCTCTGCTTATTAAACAATCAGTTTGTCAGCACCTGCCGGACAATTTGGTTCTTAGGACTAGTGAGCATGGACTTGTCAAGAACAAATCATTCCAGACCAATCCTAGCTCCTTCTTTGGCAGGGTTAGGGGCCTAGTGGAGGTGGGTAAACAGAAGATGTGATCTATCTTGGTGTTAATAAGGCTTTTGACACAGTCCCATAGGACATTCTCACAAGCAAACAGATGCTGCTTAGAGTTTCACGGTGTTGAGCACCAAGGAATTCTAAACTTTGCTAAAACATCTAGTCTGCAGAAACCAGAAATGGTCGGGGCCACATTGTAACCATTGTCTCTTTTAAAGCCCATTGAGGGATGTGAGTCCCACCCTTTTAGGTATCTGGGGTGCTGGGAGAAGAGAAGAGGTGCCTGTCTCCATTTTATGGCTTCAACAAACTAAGTGCTGTGCCCCAGTTCTCGTCAGAGATCCCTGAAAAAGAACGTCTTCCCATCCATTAACATACCTGGAAAGATACTGGAACTCCTTATTAAACAATCAGTTTGTCAGCACCTACAGGGCAATTTGGTTCTTAGGACTAGTGAGCATGGACTTGTCAAGAACAAATCATTCCAAACCAATCCTAGCTCCTTCTTTGGCAGGGTTACGGGCCTAGTGGAGGTGGGTAAACAGTAGATGTGATCCATCTTGGTGTTAATAAGGACATTCTCACAAACAAACTAGGGAGATGTGGTCTAGATGCAATTAGTATAATATGTGTGCACAGATGGTTGCAAGCCCGTACTCCAACAGCCCAGAACCAAACACTCCTCCTCCTGGGCAGTGCGCTCCGACCTCTAATGGTCAGATGCTGCTTAGCACTGTCAGAGCAGCTTTTGCTGGGGGATTCTCCCAGCACTTTCCAATAGTGGGAAAGTATGAAATCCCCATTTGACTGCTGGGGACAGAGCCTAGAGGGGGCAGCAACTTACCCCAAGTCCCACAGGTCAATAGGAAACCAGCAATGGAACCCAGGAGTCCTGACTCCCAGTTCCCTGCTCCAATCACTCCAGCGGAGCACACTCCCACTCAAAGCAGGGGGACCGGACATGAAGGCCTGGTTGTAATTGCCAGCTGTGGGAGGGAGTGTGCAGCAGTGGTTAGTGAAGGGGCCTGGAAATAAGGACTGCTGGGTCTATTGGAGAGTGTCACTAGGAGCAGTGCATAAGATGAGGTGTCCTATCATGTTTACTCAGAGCAGATTAGGACATAATAGAATGGCTGAAATAGTTTATTTTATTTGTATTGTATTATTTTGCAATTGTTAAGAGCAGCAACTACTTAGCTCAGACTGAAGCATCTTATCTAATTTTTGAGATCTAAGTGTCTCCTCTTTGAGTGCCACGAGACAATTTAACACATTGTAACAAAGAATTTTCATTGCCACTTGTTATGGTTTCAAGAAACAAACTGGTTTAGTTTGAATAGGATTTTCGGTCAGAAACGGTTTCAATGAAATTTCTCACCATCTCGATTCCTGGGCTCTATCTCTGCCTTTCGGGGGGGGGGGGGGGGTTGCTGTCTGTTCGAACAAGAGTCTGATTTGGATAGGGATAGAGACCTCTTCAATATTTTTAATGAAGTAAATACTAATGGGAATTGTGTGATCATGGGAGACTTTAACTTCCCAGATATAGACCGGAGGACAAGTGCTAGTAATATAATAGGGCTCAGATTTTCCTAGATGTGATAGCTGATGGATTCCTTCACCAAGTAGTTGCTGAACCAACAAGAGGGGATGCCATTTTAGATTTGGTTTTGCTGAGTAGTGAGGATCTCTTAGAAGAAATGGTTGTAGGGGACAGCCTTGGTTTGAGCGATCATGAGCTAATTCAGTTTAAACTAAATGGAAGGGTAAACAAAAATAGATCTGTGACTAGGGTGTTTTTTTTCAAAAGGGCTAACTTTAAAAAATTAAGGAAATTAGTTAGGGAAGTGGATTGGACTGAAGAACTTGTGGAACAGATGGATCAGACTGAACAGGTTCCAAACCTCTCGGAGGCTCTTACCTTCTAAACAGGGACGTCTGTTTTCTAGTAAAATCAGGAAAAAGAAAGGAGAAAACTCAAAAGAGGTTCCTCCTGGCGCTCACGTACATGACCCCTAATACTCTCTCAGTCCTCAAAGAGAGACCTCGAGAAGGAGACTTGCTGAAGGAAAGCTACAGGGGACTCAGAGGTTTCCCTGGCCCTGGACCCCTGTGCTGCCTGGATGATGTCAGCATCTCTCTGTGAGGTCACCACCTCCCCAGCACCTTTGACCAATAGGCTGAGGTCCTGCAAAAGGCCTTTGTGATGTCACTGTCACACCTACCCCTCCCCTGCAGTGCTAATGTTCTGCCGCAGGCCAGACCCTTTGGAGGTTTGAGCTACTCTCTGTGGATCACCCCGCTCAATGAGTGTTCATTCTAGGAAGCAAGCCGGCTAGACAGTAAAACAGCAGAGGCTGTTCCCAATGCTACACTCGGTTTCTCAGAAATGAGTAGACTTTATGGGCAGAAGAGACAGTTAGAGCATCTAATCTGACCCCCTGCATATCACAGGCCTTTCTGCACCATATGGGGCAGGCAGAGCTCTGCCTGGGCGCAGGGGGAATGGGATCGGGATAGATCAAGGAAAGGGGGGAGGGGAATGGGTGAGAGGGAAAGAGCTCCTGTCCCAGATGAAGGAATTTGTGGGCAGAGGAAAGGACCCTGCTCCACAGAGAGGGGAGAGGGTTTCGGTGAGTGCCAGGGGGCTCCATTTCCCCTTCCACTAGCTCCCCATTTACAGAGAGCCAGAGCAGTACTTGCAGCAGAGAGTGGGAGTTGCTGGTGGACTCAGAGGCACAGGCCCTGCAGCACCTTGGGCACCTGGCGCAAGTGCCGCATGATACGGAGCTGGCGCATCACATTGGCCGTGACGTCCTCCTGCTGCAAGGGAACAAGAACCTGTCTGAGACTCAGACGCCTCCGAGGAATCAGGGGGGATTAACGGCCCCTGGAACCAGCAGCATTTCCACCCAGCCCCTGCCCACCTCTGAGGGATGGATTCCCCCTCCTGACCCCCAGGATGGAGTCTTGTTGTCCTTCCTAGTGACCTCCAGTGGCAACCCCCCTCCTTGTACGGGGAGCTCCTGCCACTTCCCCCTCAGCGCCCCTGACAGCTGTTCCACCTCCAATCCACAGCTCAAGTTCTCAGACCCCTCTCCTCCAGCCCCACCCAGGTTGGGTAGGGAGGGGACTGTAGCAGGGGGGCAGGAGGGATTCTGGCAGCAGTGAAGTGGGATGTGGGGAGGTTGAGACCTTTCCCCAAGTCACCCCAGCCACTAATGCTGAAGCCGCAGGATGGCAGCCCTGGTGAATGGGACGGATCGGCAGCCCCTGCTGACTAGGGTTACCATACGTCCGGTTTTTCCCGGACATGTCCTGCTTTTCGGCAATCAAACCCCCGTCCAGGGGGAATTGCCGAAAAGCCAAACGTGTCCGGGAAAATGCTGGCCGGGCACTTCCCCTCCCGTGGCTGCTCTGCTCCACTCCTCCCCTCTCAGACTTTTAGAGCCGAGCTGCCCGAGCCAGCACTACTGGCTTCGGGCAGCCCCCCCTGCCTCCGGACCCCCAACTGCCGGCCAGGCACTTCCCTTCCAGGGCTCCAGCTGAGCTGCTCCGCTCCTCCCCTCTCAGACTTTAAGAGCCGAGCTGCCCGAGCCAGCGCTACCGACTTTGGGCAGCCGCCCCTGCCTACGGACCCCGAGCCACGGGCCAGGCACTTCCCTTCCCGGGCTCCAGCTGCTCTGGGGAAGCGCCAGCCAGGGGCGCAGGGTCTGGGGGCTGCCCGGCAAACCGTGAAGCTGGTAGCGCTGGGGCAGCCCTTTCCCCATGGCTGGGAGTGGGAGGGAGGAGGGGGCTGAGTTAGGGTGGGGAAGGGGCAGAGTTGGGGCAGGGCTAGGGGTGGGGAAATGGGCGGGGCCAGGGCCCGTGGAGGGTCCTCTTTTTTTATTTATTAGTCATGGTAACCCTACTGCTGACTGAATCCTCTTGTTCTCTCCAGAATGGGTCCAGCCTTGCCAGCAGCAGGACAAGCGTCCCCTGCCCATGTGCCTCAGCCCTGCCTGGTCAGACGCCATCACCCGTCAGTCCTTGGCCTCCCAGGCTGCCAGTGATGGGAGCAACTCTGGGTGGTGGCTCGGGTGACACAGACACCAGACCACTAGGAATTGGGTGCGGCCCTGTGGGACAGGAGAGTCTCGCAGAGGGCACTTGGGGGACTCTCCTGCCCTTCCCAAGAGCGATAGCACCCTGTCCTAAGAACATAAGTCTGGGATGAGGCAAAGCTTGTCATTAATTAGCCTGGCTAAAGAGCTGGGTGGAGCTGCT
Source organism: Chrysemys picta bellii (assembly GCF_011386835.1). Taxonomy (NCBI): domain Eukaryota; kingdom Metazoa; phylum Chordata; order Testudines; family Emydidae; genus Chrysemys; species Chrysemys picta. Next base: position 15,513,533 of record NC_088807.1, on the reverse strand, counting down.
CCGGGGACAAGCTGGCTCGCTCCTGCTCATGGAGGTGAATTCATCTCTCTTCCCAGGAGCACCTGCTCTCCCTTTCATTCCCCACCAGGCTCCTTGTGCCAGGCCAGCGAATGGCCACAAGATGGGAATGAGGCCTGGGCCCCGCCCCAATCTCCTGAGTCTAATGCAGCTGCTCACCTTGTCCCCCATCAGCTGCTGGGTTTCCCCCAGGAGGGAGTAGGTGACAGGGAGAGAGAGACACACACATTTGTCCTTCTGGTTGCAGGGCTTGTGTCCTTCCAATCCCATTGGTGGCTGCACAGTGGGCAGAGTCCTTGCTGCGTGCCCGGCCCAACAGAATTGCAGGGCGTGGTGTGGAACACAGAAAGAGATAGAGAGACTCATCCTCCAGCCGGGGTCAGTCTGAGAGAAATTGGCTGGGGTCCCAGTCTCACTCTTCTAGCAGGTGCCATTTCCCAGCTGGGTTCCTTACCCCTCTGGTGCAGCAGCAGCTGGTAGAGCCGGTAAACCCCCTCCCTGGCCTGCCGGCTGATGTCCTTGGCTGGGTCACTGACGGACAGAGCTAGCTGTGCCATGTGGTGACCCATCCTGGGGAATTCCGCTGAGTTCTAATGGACGGGAGAGGGAGAGGGAGAGGGGACTCCATCAGCATTTTCCTGTCAGCTCCCAGTCCCCCCCGGGCCAGGACTCTCCTTCCCCTCAGCCCCTCTGCAGGAGATGCTAGAGGATAGGAGCTAGAGCCAGACCCTTAATTTCCTCTGCCCCCAAGGAAGCCTGGAGCACAGGGCTGTGGCCAGGGCCCTCCATGAGGACTTGCTTCCCCAGCTGCTCCAGGATGACAGGGAGGCATGAACCTGGAGCACAGTCCCCTTAAAAGCCCAGAGTCACCACTTAACTAGGACAAGAAGAACTTGACTCAAGCCAGGCTCACTCTCTGCTCTGACTCTGCCTCCCCAAGAGGAACACTCCTAACCCACAGCCCCTGCAGCAGCAGATCCTACAGCCCGTTGGAGCCAGATCACCTACACCTGGAGTCAGGAAGCTGGGGTCAGAGGTCACTTATGTCAAACTCAGGGAGGGTGATGGTGAATCTGAGCAGGGCCGTGCTGCTCTTAACGGCCCTGGCTCTCTCTCGCGGCACCCTGGACACGATCCAGTAGTTAATGTGCTGTGGGGAAAGGAGGCATTGCACTGACTGCCCTGACCAAGGATGCCCACTGGGGGCCCGGCTAGGAGGACAGACTGGAAAATGGATCTAAGAGTGAAGGTAAAATTGCTCCCACCCCTCTCATCGGGCTCAGCTCCAAGATGTACTGGAGCCTGTCGGTGTCTGGGGACTCTGCCAGCAGGTTCCCCAGCATGGCGTCCAGGAGGTCTGGCAAGACCCTAGGCAGATCCTGAAAGCAAGGGAGAGCCATGGGTCAGAGTTAGGGAAACTGGGGCTACACCTGCCACAGGATGGGAAGACGGGTCTCTGGGAAGCACTGGTGAAACCCCAAACACATATCCTGGCCTCTCTCATTCACATCCCACTGCAGGCAATTAGCAAGGATTCATGGCAGGATGACAGCTAGCTCTTCTATCCATGACTTTAGCATGATCTACCTGCACTTGGGTGGTGTCCTTCTCCATGCCCAGGGTGAAGACGGCGTGCAGGGCAGCTCGGAGGAGGTGGGTCTCCAGCTCTGGCTCCAGGGCAGGCGTCATGGTGCTGGCAAGAGAGAGGAGCCGGCATTAGACTGTGCAGTGTGGGGATGGGACTGGCACCAACACGCAAGTGAAACTGCAGGGAAATGGGCACAGACTGGCAAGAATGGAAACTGAGGCACTGAGCCAGGGAATGATAAGGCCAAGGTTTCTCAGACAGACAGTGGCAGGGCAGGAATATCCCCTGTTCCCTGCACCCTGCTGCCCCTCCTGTATCTGATCCTGGGAGTGAGCCTCACCCCAAAGCCGTTGCAATGTTACTGGAGTGAAAAGAACAGCCCAGCCAGGAGAGAGTGAACCTTCCCCGCACCTCTGCCAGAGGAGCCACCCTTGGGCGGTGACCTGGGAGTGGGAGGGGCAGTGACTCCCAGCCCCGGGCCTGAGCAGCACTGGGGTTAGGGGAACCGGGCCGGAGGGTCTCGGTACCTGAGGTTGCCCACAGCAATCAGGGAGTTAGCGAGGATGGCGCCGGGTGGAGAGTTATCAGGCAGCTCCTCAATGAGCTCCTGTGAGACCCAAAGGAGACAAAGGAGCGTGTGAGATTCGGGCCACACTGACACTTCTCAGTGAGGAGATTACACAGCCAGGGCCCCACACAGCCAGCAGGATTCCCCCACCTACCTCCCGCTCCTCCGATTCCTGCCCAATAGTGACCACTCTCCGAATTTCTCCCGCCTCTTCTCCCCAGTCTTCAGCCCCAGCAATCCCTGCCCTCTGCTGCCCCTCCAGCACCAACAATCCCCCATCCATTGGCCTGGGGAGACCCCTGCCCCTCCCATGTCTCTGTCTTTCCTCCAGCTGCTGGGCACTGTGTCTTGCTCACCACAATCCTCTCCGCCACAGCCGCCTTACAGCAGTGCGGCTCCAGTGTGTCCTGCCCTCTCTGCTGTGCAGCGAGACGCGGGGTGGATGGCGTGCAGGAACACGAGCTGCTGGGCCTCCTCCTGCACCCACCAGGAGTGGGGTTAGGGGAGAGAGAGCCAGTTAGCCAGGGACCTCCCTGCCCCCACACAGCAGCTGCAGGACTCAGGCCTGAATGGGGGATAGTGGGGACCCGCCCACTGTCCAAATCACCCACCACTCCACCACAAGCAGGATCAGGAACTGGGACAGTGCCTGTGGGGGGAGGAGACCCGGCTGGTGTGTGACAGACACCCCCACCTCTGGGGTCCCAGATCATGGAGGAGAAAGGTCTCCATTAGGGCTGGTGGATCATCAGGGACAAGACCCTCTGCAGGGGGTCAGGTGCTGGGAAGGGGCAGGACAGTCTCGGTTCCAGCACAGCTGGGGTACGTTTGTACCTTTTCTCCACCTTGGAGCTGCTCTTGGCTGTTATTGAGAGCAGCCTCCTCTGTGGCCACGTCCACCCATTCCTCCTCCTCGTCCCCTGAGTCCCTGGCAGTCCCTGCACCAGGGAGAGAAGGGGACAGGGTGACGCCTGCTGCCACTCGGGGGAAGGACAGGGGCACGGTGGGGCAATGTGCCCCCTTCCCACCACCAGGACCCAGGGCAGATCGGGCCCCACACTCCCCCCTCTCAGTGATGCCTTCAGCCCCCAACTCCTTCAGGAGCCCATAGCAAAGAGACCCCCCCAGACTGTCCTGGACTCCCTGAGAGGTGCCTCCCCCCAACTGGAGCACCAAGGACCAAAGTGGCAGCATCTAGTGTCAGTGGGGTTCATGTGGCTCAGGCCAGACCCCTGGGCTGGGGACCTGCCCCCATAGCACTGATCCAGGGCCTGGGCCCAGGGTGTTCACGGCCCCGCCCTCACCTCTCCCTGAGCCCAGCCTGACTTCTCACCCGGAACAAAGCTGCGTCGCCCATCGGCCTCGCTGCTGCCCGAGTCCCAGGCACTGCTGCTGTCCCATGGGGAGCGGGCCGAGCTGCTGGTGGTGGGACAGGGATCCTCCACCTCCTGCCCTGGGGAGGCTGGAAGGTCCTCAGTGACCGGGCAGGGCGATGCCTCCTGCTGGGAATCAGGGCTGGGCTCCTGGGGCCGCTGCTGCCCACACAACATGCCCCAGAGTCACCCTGCCCGGCTCCTCTCCTGCGCTGGGTCCTGCCTGCCCAGCCGCAGCCTGGCCCAGCTCCATTTTGACCTGGCCTCTCCCACATCGGCGCCTGCACTGGGAGCAGGTTTTCTCCGCCAGAAGGCTGGGCACTTCCACCTCCTGGCCTGGCCGGGAGCTCCTTCCCCGCCAGTGGGGACGGAGGAGCCGCTCTGCTCCTGGGGAAGATGGCAGCTGCTTCCCTCAGGCTCTGGGGCCACCTGCAGAGCCTTCTTCCTGAACATCCTCAGGAGCCTGGCCATCCTGGAACCGAGCGGGGAGCGGGCGTGAGTCTGGGGTCAAGGCAGCCTCTCACTAACCAGCCTGTTTAGTCCCTCCCCATCCCTGCCCCAGCCAGAGCAGCTCCTCCTCCCACCACAGGGGTGCATGTAATGCAATCTACACGCACTGGCAGGAGTTCATTGCATGATCTGCTCCCAGCGTTCCCCCTCGTCACCCCTGGGGCTGCAATGCCTGGGGAGTCTCCTCCTTTTCCATCACTGGGTTCAGTCACTTTGGACAAGCAGCTCCCTTCTGCCGTCCCAGGCCACACTCCCCCGCAGGCTAGAGAAGGAACAGAACCCAGGAGTCCGGACTTCTCCTGGGAAACCATTCCCCACGTCAAAGTCCCGAGGCAGAGCAAGGCCAGGGCCCCCACCTTTCCCATTGATTTCCATGCTCAGCAGCTCACAGGGTCTGGCCCAGCTCAGAGACGCTCAGCCTGGGGAACGGTCTCCCACAAGGGAAGGGTTGGGAGCCCCATTGCTGGGACCTTTCCAAACACACTGGAGACGGCTCTGGAGAAGTCCCTCCCCAGTCTGAGAGTGAGATGCTCCTGGGGGCAGTTTGCAAATCCAATCTCCTTTGGGAGAGATTCTTTCCCCCTCTTTCTGCCTCTCCCCAGACAGACAGGGGACCCTAATGCCACTCACTTGCTCTGCTGACGGAGCGATGGATGGAGGATGTTCAGTGTCATCCCTCGCCCTTCTCCTCACTCCCCAAAGCCAAGGCAGGCTGGAGAGGGTGGTGGTGACCTGAGGAGTTACCCTGCCCAGCCAGCAGGCAATGTGATAGCACTGGGCGATCGACTGGCTGTGAAAACAAGAGTCTGTCTTATTGCCAAGGGACAGAGAAACTCGGCCAGCAGCAGGGGGTGCAGAACACTGGCCTAGTGTGGGGGTGACAGCGCCTCCGGGATACTGACATCCCGGCACTTTACACACCTTCCTGGAGCCTCCCAACCCCCCTGGGTTGTAGGGGCTGCGACCCCAACCCCACTGATGAGAACCAGGCCTGGGGCGGGGAAGCTACTGGCTCAGGGTCACACCAAGTGTCAGAGCCAGGGATGGGACCGAGAAGTCCTTATTTCCAGGCCCCCTCACTAACCACTGCTGCACACTCCCTCCCACAGCTGGCAATTAGAACCAGGCCTTCATGTCCGGTCCCCCTGCTTTGAGAGGGAGTGTGCTCCGCTGGAGTGATTGGAGCAGGGAACTGGGAGTCAGGACTCCTGGGTTCCATTACTGGTTTCCTATTGACCTGTGGGACTTGGGGTAAGTTGCTGCCCCCTCTAGGCTCTGTCCCCAGCAGTCAAATGGGGATTTCATACTTTCCCACTATTGGAAAGTGCTGGGAGAATCCCCCAGCAAAAGCTGCTCTGACAGTGCTAAGCAGCATCTGACCATTAGAGGTCGGAGCGCACTGCCCAGGAGGAGGAGTGTTTGGTTCTGGGCTGTTGGAGTACGGGCTTGCAACCATCTGTGCACACATATTATACTAATTGCATCTAGACCACATCTCCCTAGTTTGTTTGTGAGAATGTCCTTATTAACACCAAGATGGATCACATCTACTGTTTACCCACCTCCACTAGGCCCGTAACCCTGCCAAAGAAGGAGCTAGGATTGGTTTGGAATGATTTGTTCTTGACAAGTCCATGCTCACTAGTCCTAAGAACCAAATTGTCCTGTAGGTGCTGACAAACTGATTGTTTAATAAGGAGTTCCAGTATCTTTCCAGGTATGTTAATGGATGGGAAGACGTTCTTTTTCAGGGATCTCTGACGAGAACTGGGGCACAGCACTTAGTTTGTTGAAGCCATAAAATGGAGACAGGCACCTCTTCTCTTCTCCCAGCACCCCAGATACCTAAAAGGGTGGGACTCACATCCCTCAATGGGCTTTAAAAGAGACAATGGTTACAATGTGGCCCCGACCATTTCTGGTTTCTGCAGACTAGATGTTTTAGCAAAGTTTAGAATTCCTTGGTGCTCAACACCGTGAAACTCCCCTTTCTCCTTCACAAAGGGATTTAACGCCCCTTATCTGACCCAGGCTCTCGACTGCCCAAAGTTGGAGAATTGTCCCTGTTCCCATTGCAGAGCACCCCCCACGACACACACACAGAGTCCTCCTGGTGGTGGGAGGGGAACAGAGGAAAGGACAGAAGACGGAAGAGATGAAGAGAAAGGAGAGAGGGATGGAGGAAAAGGTAAAACAAAAAGGACAAACCCTAATGTCCCCAGTGATTCTAAGGGACAAAATCCCAGGTGGGGAATAAAATTCGACCACCTTAAGCTAGTGTTTTCCATGCCTAGAATTCAGCTGGCGCCAGATGCATCAGACTGAACAGGTTCCAAACTTCTTGGAGGCTCTTACCTTCTAAACAGGGACGTCTGTTTTCTAGTAAAATCAGGAAAAAGAAAAGAGAAAACTCAAAAGAGGTTCCTCCTGGCGCTCATGTACGTGAACCTAAATACTCTCTCAGTCCTCAAAGAGAGACCTCGAGAAGGAGACTTGCTGAAGCAAAGCTACAGGGGACTCTGAGGTTTCCCTGGCCCTGCGCCCCTGTCCTGCCTGGCTGATGTCAGCATCTCTCTGTGAGGTCACCACCTCCCCAGCACCTTTGACCAATAGGCTGAGGTCCTGCAAAAGGCCTTTGTGATGTCACTGCCACACCCACTCCTCCCCTGCAGTGTTAATGTCCTGCCACAGGCCAGACCCTTTGGAGGTTTGAGCTACTCTCTGTGGATCACCCCGCTCAATGAGTGTTCATTCTAGGAAGCAAGCCGGCTAGACAGTAAAACATCAGATGCTGCTCCCAATACTACACTCGGTTTCTCAGAAATGAGTAGACTTTATGGGCAGAAAAGACAGTTAGAGCATCTAATCTGACCCCGTGCATATCACAGGCCTCCTGTCTACCACAATAGCTACTGTTGGGACAAACACATTCCGGAAAGGCATCTAGTCTTTATTAAATGACATCAAGAGACGGAGAATCCACCACTTTCCTTGGTAGCTTCTTCCTGTGGTCAATCATCCTCGCTGTTGAATATTTGTGCCTTATTTGTCATAGGAATTTGTCTCTTTTCACCTTCCAGCCATTCCCAAACCTCAGCCAGTATTTGTAGGTGACAAATCTCACGAATTGTCACAGATTGCGGTGTTACTAGAGGAGGTTTTGGAATTAACTGATAAGTCACTGGGACCAGATGGCATTCACCCAAGAGTTCTGAAAGAACTCAGATGTGAAATTGCGGAACTACTAATTATGGTTTGTAACCTGTCCTTTAAATCAGCTTCTGTATCCATGACTGGAAGATAGCTAATGTAACGCCAATATTTAAAAAGGGCACTATTGGTGATCCCAGCAATTACAGACCAGTAAGTCTAATGTCAGTACCGGGCAAATTAGTTGAAACAATTGTAAAGAATAAAATTGTCAGACACATAGAAGAACATAAATTGTTGGGCAAAAGTCAACATAGTTTAGGTAAAGGGAAATCATGTCTTCCTAATCTATTAGAGTTCTTTGAAGGGGTCAACAAACATGTGGACAAGGGGGATCCAGTGGACATAGTGTACTTAGATTTCCAGAAAGCCTTTGACAAGGTCCCTCACCAAAGGGTCTTATGTAAATTAAGTTGTCATGGGATAAGAGGGAAGATCCTTTCATGGATTGAGAACTGGTTAAAAGACAGGGAACAAAGGGTAGGAATAAATGGTAAATTTTCAGAATGGAGAGGGGTAACTAGTGGTGTTCCCCAAGGGTCAGTCCTAGGACCAATGCTATTCAACTTATTCATAAATGATCTGGAGAAAGGGGTAAAAAGTGAGGTGGCAAAGTTTGCAGATGATACTAAAGTGCTCAAGATAGTTAAGACCAAAGCAGACTGTGAAGAACTTCAAAAAGATCTCACAAAACTAAGTGATTGGGCAACAAAATGGCAAATGAAATTTAATGTGGACAACGTAAAGTAATGTACATTGGGAAAAATAACCCCAACTATACATACAATATGATGGGGGCTAATTTAGCTACAACGAATCAGGAAAAAGATCTTGGAGTCATCGTGGATAGTTCTCTGAAGACTTCCACGCAGTGTGCAGCGGCAGTCAAAAAAGCAAACAGGATGTTAGGAATCATTAAAAAGGGGATAGAGAATAAGACGGAGAATATCTTATTGCCCTTATATAAATCCATGGTACACCCACATCTTGAATACTGTGTACAGATGTGGTCTCCTCATCTCAAAAAAGATATACTGGCATTAGAAAAGGTTCAGAGAAGGGCAATTAAAATGATTAGAGGTTTGGAAGGGGTCCCATATGAGGAGAGATTCAAGAAGCTAGGACTTTTCAGCTTGGAAAAGAGGAGACTATGGGGGGATATGATAGAGGTATATGAAATCATGAGTGATGTGAAGAAAGTGAATAAGGAAAAGTTATTTACTTGTTCCCATAATATAAGAACTCCACTAGTAACCTCCCTCCAGCCTGACAGTTCACCTTTCAGTACGACCCGTTGTAGTCTCCCCTTTAACCAGTTCCTTATCCACCTTTCAATTTTCATATTGATCCTCATCTTTTCCAGTTTAGCTAATAATTCCCCATGTGGAACCGTATCAAATGCCTTACTGAAATCAAGGTAAATTAGATCCACTGCGTTTCCTTTGTCTAAAAAATCTGTGACCTTCTCAAAGAAGGAGATCAGGTTGGTTTGGCATGATCTACATTTTGTAAAGCCATGTTGTATTTTGTCCCAATTACCATTGACCTCAATGTCCTTAACTACTTTCTCCTTCAAAACATTTTCTGAGACCTTGCATACTACAGATGTCAAACTAACAGGCCTGTAGTTACCTGGATCACTTTTTTCTCCTTTCTTAAAGCTAGGAACTATGTTAGCAATTCTCCAGTCATATGGCACAACCCCTGAGTTTACTGATTCATTAACATTTTTTGCTAATGGGTTTGTAATTTCATGTGCCAGTTCCTTTAATATTCTTGGATGAAGATTATCTGGGCCCCCCAATTTAGTCCCATTAAACTGTTCGAGTTTGGCTTCTACCTCGGATGTGGTAATATCTACCTCCATATCCTCATTCCCATTTGTCATCCTACCATTATCTCTAAGCTTCTCATTAGCCTCTTAAAGACTGAGGCAAAGTATTTGTTTAGATATTGGGCCATGCCTAGATTATCCTTAACCTGCACTCCATCCTCAGTGTTTAGTGGTCCCACTTCTTCTTTCTTTATTTTCTTCTGATTTATATGGCTATAAAACCTTTTACTATTGGTTTGAATTCCCTTTGCAAGGTCCAACTCTACATGGCTTTTGGCTTTTCTCACTTTGTCCCTACATGTTCTGACCTCAGTAAGGTAGCTTTCCTTGCTGATCACTCCCATCTTCCACACCTTGTAGGCTTTCTGCTTTTTCTTAATCATCTCTCTGAGATGCTTGCTCATCCAACTTGGTCTACAACTCGTGCCTATGAATTTTCCCCCCTTTCTTGGGATGCAGGCTTCTGATAGTTTCTGCAACTTTGACTTGAAGTAATTCCAGGCCTTCTCCGCCTTTAGATCCACAAGTTCTTCAGTCCAATCCACTTCCCTATCTAATTTCCTTAATTTTTTAAAGTTAGCCCTTTTGAAATCAAAAACCCTAGTCACAGATCTATTTTTGTTTACCCTTCCATTTAGTTTAAACTGAATTAGCTCATGATCGCTCAAACCAAGGCTGTCCCCTACAACCATTTCTTCTAAGAGATCCTCACTACCCACACCAAATCTAAAATGGTATCCCCTCTTGTTGGTTCTTCAACTACTTGGTGAAGGAATCCATCAGCTATCACATCTAGGAAAATCTGAGCCCTATTATATTACTAGCACTTGTCCTCCAGTCTATATCTGGGAAGTTAAAGTCTCCCATGATCACACAATTCCCATTAGTATTTACTTCATTAAAAACATTGAAGAGGTCTCTATCCCTATCCAAATCAGACTCCTGTTCTAACAGATAGCAAACCCCCCAAAGACAGGGATAGAGCCCAGGAATCGAGATGGTGGGGAAATTTCATTGAAACCGTTTCTGTCCGAAAATCCCATTCAAACTAAACCAGTTTGTTTCTTGAAATCATATCAAGTGGCATGAAAATTCTTTGCAAAAATATTTTGTTGCAAAACAAAAGCATCTTCTGTGTCACAGTGTGTTAAATTGTCTCGTCGCACACAAAGAGGAGACACTTAGATCTCAAAAATTAGATAAGATGTTTCAGTCTGAGCTAAGTAGTTGCTGCTCTTAAAAATTGCAACATAATAAAATACAAATAAAATAGACTATTTCAGCCATTCTATTATGTCATAATCTGATCTGAGTAAACATGATAGGACACCTCATCTTATGCACTGCTCCTAGTGACACTCTCCAATAGATCCCCATCCTCCACCCGCCGGGAGGTAGGTAGGGGCGGATTGTTATCCCTACTTGAAAGAGGGAGAAGCTAAGGCTGAGAAAGGAGAATTGACTTGTCTTAGGTCACACAGCCAGTCCGTGGCAGAGTTGGGAATAGGACCCAAGAGCCCTGATTTTCAAACTAACCATCGGATCTTGAATTTCAGACATTGAATGACCTGAATAAAGTGCTCTCAAGTGAGTTCCAGACAAGCAAGAGTTCATAGTAATTATTCAGCAAGTATTTTAGGAGAACTGGAATGGTAGAGAAAATAATGAACTGCAGAGAAGCAGCAAAATTTGTTGAACATATGACTGGTTATGACTATTTACTTGGTCTTAAAAGAAAACAACAGGGACCTGAGTCTCCTCCCTGTCAATAACCCCCTGCTCAGCCAATCAGGGTAGAAACCGAGGGGCGGGAGGATGAGGGTTCTCACCAGAGAGCCCAAAGGATGGCCCAGGTCACCGCTCGGGATCACTGTCTGAGCACTATTTCAGCCCCACATTTTTTGGTGGACCTCCCACAATGGGAGTTGTAGAGCACCCCCCACGACACACACACACCCCTCCTGGTGGTGGGAGGAGAACAGGGGAAAGGACAAAAGAAGTAAGAGATGAAGAGAAAGGAGGGAGGGATGGAGGAAAAGGAAAAAGAAAAAGGACAAACCTTAATGTCCCCAGAGATTCTAAGGGACAAAATCCCAGGTGGGGAATAAAATTTGGCCACCTTAAGCTAGTGTTTTCCATGCCAAAAATTCAGCTGGCGCCAGATGCATCAGACTGAACAGGTTCCAAACCTCTCGGAGGCTCTTACCTTCTGTGCGGGATGATGAGGAGCTGGTGCATCACTTTGGCCGTGACGTCTTCCTGCTGCAAGGGAACGAGAACCTGTCAGAGACTCAAATGCCCCGAGGAATCAGGGGGAATTAAGGCCACCTGGAACCAGCAGTATTTCCACCCAGCACCTGCCCACCACTGAGGGATGAATTCACCTCCTGAACCCCAGAATGAAGTCTTCTTGTCCTTTCTAGTAACCTCCAGTGCCAACCCCGCTCCTTCTAGGGTGAGCTCCTGCTACCTCCCCCTCAGTGCCCTT